>NC_073414.1:6252012-6504512 GCF_028641065.1 Leucoraja erinaceus
AGTTCTATATTAGACTGGATCAAAATGGCTCTGATCCTTCCATGTTCCACTCGCTAGAAATTAGAAGATTGAGGGGGGATCTTATAGGAACTTACAAAATTTTTAAGGGGTTGGACAGGCTAGATGCAGGAAGATTGTTCCCGATGTTGGGGAAGTCTAGAACAAGGGGTCACAGTTTAAGGATAAGGGGGAAATCTTTTATGACCGAGATGAGGAAAACATTTTTTACACAGAGAGTGGTAAATCTGTGGAACAAGGTAGTTGAGGCCAGTTCATTGGCTATATTTAAGAGGGAGTTAGATGTGGCCCTTGTGGATAAAGGGATCAGGGGGTAGGGAGAGAAGACAGGGATGGGATACTGAGTTGGATGATCAGCCATGATCATATTGAATGGCGGTTCAGGCTCGAAGGGCCGAATGGCCTACTCCTGCACCTATTTGTCTATGTTTCTATGTTACAATTATGGATGAATTACATTTTCTCGCAGGAACTGGAAGTTATCAGTACACTGTAGCAGAGTGTGGAGATCATAATCTATTTCACAGACAAGTCACAAGGTTCACAGCTGAGTCCCCCATCACATCCTCTGCAGTAATGCCCCTGTCCCACTTAGGAAACCTGAACGGAAACCTCTGGAGACTTTGCGCCCCACCCAAGGATTCCGTGCGGTTCCCGGAGGTTGCAGGTGGTTGCAGGTAGTGGAAGCAGGTAGGGAGACTGACGAAAACCTCCGGGAACCGCACGGAAACCTTGGGTGGGGCGCAAAGTCTCCAGAGGTTTCCATTCAGGCTTCCTAAGTGGGACGGGGGCATAACTCTTCGGTAATTACAAACATTGTGCAACCTGGATGTTACGACTCTTTACAATTGAGTTTATTGTACAATTGTATGACAGTTTCTCCACAGAAGAGCTTTTGTGCCATGTAATATGTGTGGGAAGGTTAATAAAAAATTGCGATTCTCTTTCTTTGCAACAGTGTAAATATAGTATTGACCAGACGCCCACATTTGACCTCCAGTCTATTGTGAGATTTCACCATTCTTGTTCCCCACTGGGATCTAATTTGAAAAATCCCGTTCGTTCTTTTCTAATGCTAAGTGCTTTATTTTCTTCTTTTCTTCCATCTCAGGACCCGACACCTACACAGCGACTAGCTGCCAGCGCTAATTATTCCCTTAGTCTTTCACGCTCCATGGGTTTCCATTTAAATACCTCTTCCCTCCTGAAGGTTAACCCAGCTGAGTTCTCGGCAACCACTGCCGTTTATCCAGTGTTCCGAGTCTTGCTCGGCATGGGCCAGTTCGGCCGAATGGCCTGTTCCCAAGCTGCTTGGACTCTATGGCTACAAGCAGTACCATTGCCCAAAGACCTAGATTTGACCTCGACCTTGTGTTGAGATTGCACCTAAAATGACCCCAGGCAGCTGCGGAGATACTGATAGAGTTACGCCCCCGTCCCACTTAGGAAACCTGAACGGAAACCTCTGGAGACTTTGCGCCCCACCCAAGGTTTTCCGTGCGGTTCCCGGAGGTTTTTGTCAGTCTCCCTACCTGCTTCCACTACCTGCAACCTCCGGCAACCACCTGCAACCTCCGGGAACCGCACGGAAACCTTGGGTGGGGCGCAAAGTCTCCAGAGGTTTCCGTTCAGGTTTCCTAAGTGGGACAGGGACGTAAGGGAGTGTGAACACAACATAGGGAGTCTTGCTCGGCATGGGCCAGTTGGGCCGAATGGCCTGTTCCAATGCTGCTTGGACTCTATGACTCCAAGTGGCGGCACCATTGCCCAAACTCCTAGATTTGACCTTGACCTTGTGTCGAGATTGCACCTAAAATGACCACAGGCAGCTGCGGAGATACTGATGGAGTAACAGGAACATCGATTCAATTGTGTCAATCTATTGGAATGTTTGCAAGGGCATTCCTCATCTGAAAGTATATCTTTAAATAGCGTCTGCTGTTTGGGTTCAACATCAGTCACTGTTCAGCTGAGAGATGAAAATTGCTAATTCTTTGCTGACTTGTCACAGTAGTTGGCAGTTCTCCGCTCTGCAAATGTTATTTTGTTTTTGTCAGTGATTTAAATAGCATGCATGATTCACGAGCTCACAACCTTGCACTGTTCCATAAAAGTTGTCAATTTCTTTTGAGCTCCTGGTCTACTAGATCCATAATTTTCCCCAAATTATCAGAAAGGATATTTTTCTCCTGGTTTGTTAAATGTTTTTCTTTGACCATCCAGCCTTGTTTTAAATGTTAAACCTGAGATTAATGATTAAAGCATTAATGGTGGATATTGGCATGTTTTCTGTTAGTGTGAGAAGTCTCAATGGCTGCTATGAATTCAAGAACATTGCGCCTGGTTTGGGGACCAAGTCTGCGCCGTCCAGCGATCATCCCGTACACTTATGCCCCTGTCCCACTTAGGAAACCTTAACAGAAACCTCTGGAGACTCTATGCCCCACCCAAGGTTTCCGTGCGGTTCCCGGAGGCTTTTGTCTCAGTCTCCCTACCTGCTTCCACTACCTGCAACCTCCGGCAACCACCTGCAACCTCCGGGAACCGCACGGAAACCTTGGGTGGGGCGCAAAGTCTCCAGAGGTTTCCGTTCGGGTTTCCTAAGTGGGACAGGGGCATACACTACCCTATACATTGGGGGGTGGAAGATTGCAACCTTCACGTGGTCCGCCCTGTTTCGACGAATGCAATCAACCCGGCGTGCACAATCAAATAGAAACAAGTTGTCCTACCTACAACTTTAAAGCCCTGTCCCATGGTACGAGTTCATTCCAAGAGCTCTCCCGAGGTTAAAAAAAATCAAACTCGTGGTAAGCACGGAGAATGAACGTAGCGGGTACGTCGGAGTTCGGGACGTCTCTTAGTGACTCGTAACGCTAACGGCAGGTACTCGGGAAGACTCGCTAACGGCAGGTAAGCACGGGAAGACTGGTGAAGATTTTACAACATGATGAAAAATGTCCACGAGAGCCCTGAGTACCGACGAGTGGCCATCACCGTAAATCTCCGAGTTCGAATCTCAGGGCAAACTCGGGAGAACTCTGGGAATGAACTGGTACCGTGGGACAGGGCTGTGCACGCCATACGCAAGAAGAAGACCCTACACACTAGGGACAATTTACAATTTTGCAGAAGCCAATTAACCTAGTCACAGGGAGAACGTACAAACTCTGTACAGACAGCACCCGTGTCTCTGGCGCTATAAGTGCTGTAAGACATCAACTCTACCGCTGCGCTATCATGCCGCCCATATTATAGTATAGTATATTATATTATATCATATTATATTATATTATATTATATGATATTATATTATATTATATTATATTATCGTTGAGAATCAGGGTGGATTTGATAGAGAAAAGGAAATAAATGGGGAATGGGACAGGCATGGTCTCAATGGGCTGAGTGGCCTCCTTCCACATAATGAAATATGAAAAGTATGAAAGAGAAACAAGGAACTGCAGATGCACGTTTACAAAAAAAAAAGACACAAAGTGCTGGAGTAACTCAGCTGGTCAAGCAGTTTCTCTGGTGATGTTTCAGGTCAAGACCCTTTTTCGGACAATGAGATTGGAGTATATGAGATTTGGAAATGATTACATACAGGGTAGGAGTGAAACAAACCTATGCAACACACACCAAGAGAATGGCAAGAATTATTGTTTCATTGGCATTTTTTTTTTGCATTGAGTCATTGTGATATTGTTATTTTGCCAGCATATGTTATTTCGAGATTTTAATTGATAAATTAAGCAAGTGAGCATGAGACCTGGAACTGTCTTATGCTCATTTGTTCCAGATTGCATCCAAGAATTCAATTTGGGTAGGAGTTATTTATAGGGCAACAAATATTTTGTTATAATATTGGGCACAGCATAAATCAGGAGCATTGTACCTGGAATAATGCGGTAGTCACGGTGTGATTTAAATCGATATAGAGTCCGTATGGGTCATATCGACTGCATTAATGGAATCTATACAAAATGGTTTTCTAGATCTATATGTGTGGGAAGGAACTGCAGATGCTGGTTTAAACTGAAGATACACACAAAAAGCCGGAGTAATTCTCATCTTTACGTTCAGATCCTTAGCTGGTTTACTCACTATCTGTGAACTCACAGTCCTCACATATCTCTAGTTTTGCCAGGACTAGAGGGTGTGAGCTATAGGGAGAGGTTGAGCAGGCTGGGACTCTATTCCCTGGAGCGCAGGAGGATGTGGGGTGATTTTATAGAGAGGTGTATAAAATCATGAGAGGAATAGATCGGGTCGATGCACAGTCTCTTGCCCAGAGTAGGGGAATCGAGGACCAGAGGACATAGTTTTAAGATGAAGTGGATAAGATATAGGATATAGAATTTAAGATAAGATGAAGGGGATAAGATTTAATAGGAATCTGAGGGGTACCTTTTTCACACAAAGGGCGCTGGGTGTATGGAACAAGCTCCCAGAGGAGGTAGTAGAGGCTGGGACTATCAGTTAGACGGGTACATGGATAGGACAGGTTAGGAGGGATATGGACCAAGTGCTGGCAGGTGGGACTAGTGTAGCTGGGACATGTTGGCCGGTATGGGCAGTTGGGCCGAAGGGCCTGTTTCCACGCTGTATCACTCTATCGTTCCACTTTAACATCTTGAACTCCTTTGATTTCCTCCATCATTGACATGTGATACCAAACATTCAGTGGTTCCAGCCTCCCCTTTGGAACAAACAGACTGCCAACCTTTCATTCTTGTCTCTCCTGTCGTTAAGTCACTTTTGAATACATATGCCTCTTGGCTATGCTAATATCATTTTTTTTTAAACGTAAGAACAAAAGAACATAAAAAATAGGAGCAGGAGCAAGCTTGTGGGCCCTTTGAGTCAGTTCAACCATTCATCAAAATCTTCTACCCCAGTTCCTTTTGCCCGCACTATCCCCATATCTCCAGTCAAATCAAATCAAGTCACGTCAAATCTGAAGAAGGGTCTCGACCAGAAACATAGAAACATAGAAACATAGACAATAGGTGCAGGAGGAGGCCATTCGGCCCTTCGAGCCAGCACCGCCATTCAATGTGATCATGGCTGATCGTCCCCAATCAATAACCCGTGCCTGCCTTCTCCCCATATCCCTTGACTCCACAGGAACTGATCCTGAATCTATTGAACATTGTAAAATGATCACCAATGCATCCACTATTTCTGAGGGCCCTGGGATGCAGACCATCAGGTCCAGGGGATTTATCATCCTTCAGTCCCATTACCCGACCCAATACTTGTTAAAATTATACAAGGCATTGGTGAGGCCAATTCTGGAGTATGGTGTACAATTTTGGTCGCCTAATTATAGGAAGGATGTCAACAAAAAGAAACGTCACCTAGTCCTTTTCTCCAGAGATGCTGCCTGACAGGCTTGAGTAGACTCCAGCTTTTTGTGTCTACCTTCAAGTCAAATTGAGTTGACTTTGCTGTCACAAGCACAAATACTGTCAGATCCCTTCACCACCTCCAGTTTATTCCCTCCCTTCACCACCTCCAGTTTAAATTCCATTTGGAATGTTTTGGAGGACCAAGAAATCAAGAACCAAGAATCCAGGCACAATGGAAATCTTTTAAGAAGGATGCTGGAAAATCGAAGGTAGACAAAAATGCTGGAGAAACTCAGCGGGTGCAGCAGCATCTATGGAGCGAAGGAAATAGGCAACGTTTCAGGCCGAAACGTTCTTCAGACTGATCCTAGTCTTCGACCCGAAACGTTGCCTTTTCCCTTCGCTCCAGAGATGCTGCCTCACCCGCTGAGTTTCTCCAGCATTTTTGTCTACCTTCAGTTTTGAACTGTTGGATTGAGACTCTTCCCATTCCAGTGGAGATGTTATGGAATGGCTTCATATTACATATTGCTGAAAAATAATTTAATTTATTTAATTGTGCTAATGCTATTTCATGAGATAATTAAAAAATAAATTAATTTGCAAATCAATTGTTATGAAATCAATGTCAAAGTACATCCCAGTTCCCCCAAAGATTTCGATATGGCAACGATTGTTACATTACAGAATGGAGTACATTAGCAAACCTGAATAAAAGGAGGTAGCTTTAGAAAGCAGATGAGGAGGAATTTTTTTAATCAGAGTATGGAGAATCTGTAGAATTCATTGCCACCGATGATTGTGGAGGTCATATCATACCTGTATAGTCATAGAGTGATAGAGCATGCAAACAGGCCCTTCGGCCCAACTTGCCCACACTGTCCCAGCTACACTAGTCCCACCTCGAAACATAGAAACATAGGTGGTGGTGTAGGCCATTTGGTCCTTCGAGCCAGTTGGAACAAAGGCTTGTCCTGCCCATTATTTTAAGTGTCACTTTGATGTCTGTGGGAGGTGGCAAGGCACTAATGAGCTGCCACATTCTCTATATTGCAACAATAACAACATTCTTGTAGAAGTATTATGGAATCATCGAAACATGCAGCACAGAAACAGGCCCTTCTGCCCACTATACACATGCCGACCAACCTTGAATAATCTCATTTGTTCTCATCAACTCCCTTCACATTGAGGCAGCGCAGTGGTAGAGTTGCTGCCTCACAGCGCCAGAGATGTGGGTTCGATCCTGACTACGGGTGCTGTCTGTACAGAGTCTGTATATTCTCCCTGCGACCACGTGGGTTTTCTCTGGGTGCCCTGGTTTCTTCCCACTCTCCAAAGATGTACAGGTTTGTAGGTTAATTGGCTCCGGTAAAAAAAACTGTAAATCGTCCCTAGTGTGTAGGATAGTGCTAGCATACGGCGTGGACTCGGTGGGCCGAAGGACCTGTTTCCGTGCTATATTTCAAATAAATAATTTACCGTTTGCCTAACATACTGGGAGAGATTGATATTACCCTGTTTAAGAAAGAACTGCAGATGCTGGAAAAATCGAAGGTAGACAAAAATGCTGGAGAAACTCAGCGGATGAGGCAGCATCTATGGAGCGAAGGAATAGGTGACGTTTCGGATCTCGACCCAAAACGTCACCTATTCCTTCACTCCATAGATGCTGCCTCACCCGCTGAGTTTCTCCAGCATTTTTGTCTACCTTTTAGATTACTCTGAGTATGTTATGTGAGTGGTACGTGCAGGTTGGTGATTAACCTACCGACCTACAGGTCCTTGGGATGTGGGAAGAAACTTACACGATCACAGGGAGAACGTGCAAACTCCACACAGACAGCATTGGAAGTCATGATTGAAGCCAGATCTCTGGCGGTGTATGCCAAAGGCTCTACTATGCCAACCTACATTATAGGTTTGCATAGTAGGGAAGGACATTATTGCCATAGAGGGAGTGCAGAGACGGTTCACCAGACTGATTCCTGGGATGTCAGGACTTTCTTATGAAGAAAGACTGGATAGACTTGGTTTATACTCTCTAGAATTTAGGAGATTGAGAGGGGATCTTATAGAAACTTACAAAATTCTTAAGGGGTTGGACAGGCTAGTTGCAGGAAGATTGTTCCCGATGTTGGGGAAGTCCAGGACAAGGGGTCACAGCTTAAGGATAAGGGGAAAATCCTTTAAAACCGAGATGAGAAGAACTTTTTTCACACAGAGAGTGGTGAATCTCTGGAACTCTCTGCCACAGAGGGTAGTTGAGGCCAGTTCATTGGCTATATTTAAGAGGGAGTTAGATGTGGCCCTTCTGGCTAAGGGGATCAGGGGGTATGGAGAGAAGGCAGGTATGGGATACTGAGTTGGATGATCAGCCATGATCATATTGAATGGCGGTGCAGGCTCGAAGGGCCGAATGGCCTACTCCTGCACCTAATTTCTATGTTTCTATGTTTCTATATTTGGCATATGAGGAGCTGTAGGCTGTGGTCACAAATCTGAAAAGCACTAGAAGAAGTGGAAGGTAGACAAAAATGCTGGAGAAACTCAGCGGGTGAGGCAGCATCTATGGAGCAAAGGAAATAGGTGACGCTTTGGGTCGAGACCCTTCTTCAGACTAATGTGGGGGTGGGGGGGAGGGGGAGGGGCGGGAAGAAGAAAGGATGAGGTGAGAAACAGTGGGCTGTGGGAGAGCTGGGAAGGGATGGGGGAAAGAGAGAGAAAGCAGGGACTACCTGAAATGTAATGGAAGGAACTGCAGATGCTGGTCTACACAAAATGCTGGAGTAAATGCGAGTTCTTTCCTTGCACCAGTCTCCTCAAAATTGATGCCTTTGACCTTGCTTTTGGCCATCTTGCTGAAATGGAGTCTATATTGTTATGTAAGGTCGCCTAGTTTGAATTGTTATAACTGCAATCATCGTCTTTGATGTACGTTCATCGATTGATTCTTCAAATGGCCTTTGTCCAGTAAAAAAAACTCATAGAAATTCATGGCTTTCAGTTATTTGAGAAGTGTGTTGCTTACCATTAGCAAAGATGAAAATTGCCTGTAATGCTGTGTCAATTTGGTTTGTTACCGTATACTGCATTCTTTACAGCCCATGAAAGCTGCTCATTGATATTCATAGCACTCTGCCTTTGAAATGCATTGACTGTTATTAATGGGCCATTATTAATCTTTCATATGAAGCTAGTTAATATTCAGTAACTACACCAGAAATCTGGCTCTATGACTGGCGAGCAAGGTTTAGTTGAATTATAGAAACAAGGAACTGCAGAGGCAGGTTTGCAGAAAAAAAAAAGACAACAGGGCACTGGAGTAACTCAGCGGGTCAGGCAACATCTCTGGAGAACATGGACCGGTGACGTTTTAGGTCAGGACCATAGATCCTACAGTGAGCAAGATCGTCCACTCGAGGAAAAAGACGTAGTACGGTCATGGGCAGATTCATGGGTCATTTTCGGCCCCCATTTCCGTAACCGGCTTCCGTCTCCGCACCAAAGATCCCGTAGCGGAGCAAAGATACTAGTGCGGAGACGGAAGCCGGTTACGGAAACATCCTGGTAAAAATGAAAGTTCTTTGGGAAAAATCTTCTCCTCGTTTTCAGAATTTTAATTTATTAACACAAACTGTTCCCCCGCAACGTTGATTACACTGCTAGTCGGGTCGGGTCGGGTCCGGTTACTGAAATGGATGAAAAAAAGGCCCACGTTTCGCTCCGTTGCGTACTACACGTCAGCCCACTGCATTTAGCAGGAGTGGTCTATCTTGCTCCGCTAGAGGATCTTTGGTCAGGACCCTTCTTCAGACTGAAGTGGGGGGGTACAATTGGCTTGGTACAAGTGTAAATTGTCCCTAGTGTGTATAGGATAGTGTTAATGTACTTAGATCGCTGGTCGGCACGGACTCAGTGGGCCGAAGGGCCTGTTTCCACGCTACATCTCTAAAAGTAAGAAACCTGGTAGAGGTCTACAACATTATCAGGGGCATCGTAATGCTAGATCTGTGGAATTCTCTGCCACAGAAGGCAGTGGAGGCCAATTCACTGGATGTTTTCAAGAGAGAGTTAGATACAGCTCTTAGGGCTATAACGGTATCAAGCGATGTGGGGAGAAAGCAGGAACAGGCTGGTCTGAAGAAGGATCTCGACCCGAAACATCACCCATTCCTTCTCACCAGAGATGCTGCCTGTCCCACTAACAAAACTAATTGCAAGGGGACCTTCAATGAGCTAGAAGTTTTACGATGGGCCGAATGGCCTGATTTCTGTAGGACTCTAAATTTAAACGCAGCATTTATAAGTGTGAATGTTATTATCATGGATTAGTTTTAAAATAATTTGCAGATTGATTGGTATGAAATGTATTTGGAAGGGCCGGTTGAAGTGGCTCTTTAATCCGTTCCTCATTTTTATCTTCATTTCTGTTTTACAATTGCGGGATTCTCTAGTGTCCTCTCCTGCTGGAGATGCCCGCTGGCCTTTGCAGCAGCAGAGACAGCTCTCTGCCTCATGCTCTGCACAATAGGCAGCTCCCACTACACTGAGTCAGACACACGAGTGCAAAATGCAGAGTAGAGTGCTGAACGAGTGTGTTTTCTCAGAACTCAATTTACATTGAAGCCCTTTATGTCGGGGTGGGCGTGAAATAAAGAATCCCCCGACTTATTCGTCAATCAAAGCAACATCTATTAGAAATTACGTGTAGGAAGGAACTGCAGATGCTGGTTTAAACCGAAGATAGACACGAAATGGTGGAGTACCTGTTCCACTTTCATGATCTAATTCACGACCTCTGCCGAGTTTGCCCTTGACTCATACTCGCAGCATGGTCGTAGGTAGGTCGTAGGAGGGCATGATGCTGGTCGTAGGCACTCGTGGCACCAAGTAGGTCGGGACGGTTTTTCTAGCCGGATGAAAAATGTCCACGCGTAAAAAAGCTCGTGAATTTGGAGTTTAGAAGGATGAGCGGGGATCTCATTGAAACATATCAGATTGTTAAGGGCTTGGACACACTAGAGGCAGGAAACGTGATCCCGATGTTGGGGGAGTCCAGAACCAGGGGCCACACACACAGTTTAAGAATAAGGAGTAAGCCATTTAGAACGGAGACGAGGAAACACTTTTTCTCACAGAGAGTGGTGAGTCTGTGGAATTCTCTGTCTCAGCAGGCGGTGGAGGCCGGTTCTCTGGATGCTTTCAGGAGAGAGCAAGAAAGGGCTCTTAAAAATAGCAGAGTCAGGGGATATGGGGAGAAGGCAGGAACGGGGTACTGATTGGGGATGATCAGCCATGATCACATTGAATAGCGGTGCTGGCTCGAAGGGCCAAATGGCCTACTCCTGCACCTATTGTCTATTGTCTATAGGTCGTGAAAGTGGGACAGGCACTTAACTCATCGGGACAGGCAGCAGCATCTCTGGAGGTTCCCCCTGGACCACGTGGGTCTCCTCCCATACTCCAGAGACATGCGGGTTTGTAGTTTATTTGTCTTTGGTAAAGTTGTGCCTACTGTGTAGGATAATGTTAGTGTGTGCGGTGATCGGTGGGTCAGTGCGGATTCGGTGGGCCGAATGGCCTGTTTCCGCTCTGCATCTCAAAAAGTAAGGAACCTGGTAGAGGTCTACAACATTATCATGGGCATCGTAATGCTAGATCTGTGGAATTCTCTGCCACAGAAGGCAGTGGAGGCCAATTCACTGGATGTTTTCAAGAGTTAGATACAGCTCTTCGGGCTAACGGAATCAAGCGATGTGGGAAGAAGGCTGGTCTGAAGAAGGATCTCGACCCGAAACATCACTCATTCCTTCTCTCCAGAGATGCTGCCTGTTCCGCTGAGTTACCACAGTTTTTGTGCCTATCTTCGGTTTGATTTTGGATGATCAGCCTTGATCATATTGGCTCGAAGGGCCAAATGGCCTACTCCTGCACCTATTTTCTATGTTTCTAGATTCACCATGTAGCAGAGGTGGCCAAAATCAGAGTGTCCGTAGCAGAATGATTTGGGGTAGGGGGGACCAAGTGGATGCATGGATGGCTTTTGGCACTCAGAGGGTAGTTGGAATCTGGCATGGCGTGAGTGGGTGGTAGTGTCAGATAACTATTAAGAGGTTTATAGAAATGCATCTGAATCACCAAGAAAACTCTGGACCAGTGCTGAAAAAATGAGATTAATGCAGATCAATAAATGAAGGTTGGTTGAAGAGCTGGCGTCTGTACTCAATGGCCCTATATTAGAACGATACTCAATGGCCCTATATTAGAACGATACCGTTGTCATGAAGTGCTGACTAGTCTTGGCCTGATCCTATGACAAGCTCGTCAAATTAAATCAGGAGCCACCCTGGGTCACTCCAGTCCAAGCTGCACCACAACAATTTGCATTTATATAGGATTTACATTTTTATTGCTTTATATAAATCAAGGCACGTCTCCAGAAGCTGAAACTGACACACAGAGCAAGACGTGGATGACCAAAGGCTTAACCCAAAAGCAATTTAAGAGAGAAGCCTTTGGTAAATAGACGGAGAGGTTCAGGGAGACAGTTGCAGTCTTTAAGATTCAATAGCTGAAGGCATTACACTGAGAAGGTCAAAGATTGGAAAGAATTTGGAGGTTCAACCTTGGGCAGATATGAACATAAAGACACCTTGCATATGAGGGACGACAGATGGCGCAATGGGCTAAGTGTTCGGCTGGCGACCGGAAGGTAGCCGGTTCGAATCCCGCTTGGAGTGCATACTGTCGTTGTGTCCTTGGGGCAAGACACTTCACCCACCTTTGCCTGTGTGTAAATGTAATGTAATTATGTGAAGCACTTTGGGGTCAATGCAAGTTGACTAAAAATGTGCTATATAAATAAGATTATTATTATTATGAGGAAAGATTGGAATGACTAGGCTTGTATTCACTGGAATTTAGAAGGATGAGAGTGGATCTAATGGAAACGTATACAATTATAAAAGGACCGGACAAGCTAGATGCAGGAAAACATTTCCCATTGTTGGGGGAGGCCAGAACCAGGGGCCACAGTCAAAGAATAAAGGGGAGGCCATTTAAAATTGAGATGAGAAAAAAAACGTTTTCGCCCAGAGAGTTGTGAAATTGTGGAATTCTCTGCCACAGAAGGCAGTGGATGCCAATTCACTGGAAGAGAGTTAGATATAGCTCTAGGGGCTAGGGGAATCATGGGATATGGGGAGAAGGCAGGCACGGGTTACTGATTATGAATGATCAGCCATGATCACAATGAATGGCGGTGCTGGCTCGAAGGGCCAAATGGCCTCCTCCTGCACCTATTTTCTATGTTGCTGTTTCTAGGATGAAAATGTTACACTTGAGGCACTATAACCATATAACCATATAACAATTACAGCACGGAAACAGGCCATCTCGGCCCTACAAGTCCATGCCGAACAAATTTTTTCCCCTTAGTCCCACCTGCCTGCATTCGTACCATAACCCTCCATTCCCTTCTCATCCATATGCCTATCCAATTTATTTTTAATACTATAGATCAGACATGAGAAGTATTAAAAAACGTTGCCCTTGTCCTAAGCACTCAGACAGTGTACTATAGAACATTAATTCCCGAAACATCAATAACTATTTCTCCCATCCTTCAACTACATATCATAAAACTGTTCAGATAAAACATAAGGCATGGGAATAGAAAGAAAAACAAGAATGACTTGCATTTATATAACTTCCTTATGCCCCTGTCCCACTTAGGAAACCTGAACGGAAACCTCTGGAGACTTTGCATCCCACCCAAGGTTTCCGTGCGGTTCCCGGAGGTTCCCGGAGGTTTTTGTCAGTCTCCCTACCTGCTTCCACTACCTGCAACCTCCGGCAACCACCTGCAACCTCCGGGAACTGCACGGAAACCTTGGGTGGGGCGCAAAGTCTCCAGAGGTTTCCATTCAGGTTTCCTAAGTGGGACAGGGGCATTAGGTAACCTAGTTTAGTTTAGTGATACAGCGGAGAAACAGGCCCTTCAGCCCACCGAGTCCACACCGACCAGCGATCCCCCGCACACTAACACTACCTTACACACACCAGGGACAGTTTTACATTGATCCCAAGCCAATTAACCTACAAACCTGTACGTCTTTAGAATGTGGAAGGAAACCGACGATCTTGGAGAAAACCCAGGCATGTCTTGGGTAGAAAGTAGAAACTACAAACTCCGTATAGACAGTGCCTGTAGTCAGGATCGAACTGGGGTCTCTAGCGCTGCAAGGCAGTAACTCCGTGCAGCCCTTGTAATCATGTAAAACCTGTTATCGTGGGCAGATAACATGACTAGTAGCTGCCTCCACCTCCACATCCACCTTCACCTTCACTCCCCCATCTGGCTCTATCTGCACATCAATCTTCACCACCTACTCCTTAGTCTACTTACCTGACAGCGATACAGACCAAACGCAAACAAGTGGGACTAGTGTAGATGGGACATATTGGTCGGCATGGGCAAGTTGGGCTGAAGGGCCTGTTTCCATGCTACATGGCACTATGAGGATATGGGGGGAAAGCTGGAACGAGGTACTGATTTTGGAATGTGATTTTGGATCATATTGAATGGCAGTGCTGGCTCCAAAGGGCCAAATGGCCTACTCCTGCACTTGTGGTTGGAGGGAAAACCTGCAAACTCCATACGGACAGCACCCGCGGTCGGGATGGGACCTGGATCTCCGGAGCTGTGAAGCCGTGACACTAACTGCTACATCGCTATGTAACAATTTTAATCCTCAACTACAGCAATAGCACTATCCACCTGGCAGTCAATGGTACTTTATCCAATCATTCAATCTTCAGACAAAGACAATGTAATTTGCTTTTAAGAAGAGTCTGCACATGTTGTCCCTGATTATTGTCTCTAATGGTTTCGCCAACATGCACAATCGACTGACTGCTCTGTGATTTTCAGGATTAGCCTTCTGCCCACTTGTAAACAGACAGATAACATTGGCAATCATCCAATTTTCTCATCCAAGTCTCTTATATAACAGCCCAACCATTGCAACATCTCAACAACTCAGTAAGTGTCCCACCTCGGCAGATATCTTAACTACCTGGAGTACTCTTTTATGTACTTTGCTCCATCTGTTCTAAATCACTTCCTCTATCTTTTATTTCTTTACTATGCCATTGATAACATCTTACATAGAAACATAGAAAATAGGTGCAGGAGTAGGCCATTCGGCCCTTCGAGCCTGCACCGCCATTCAATATGATCATGGCTGATCATCCAACTCAGTATCCCGTACCTGCCTTCTCTCCATACCCCATGATCCCCTTAGCCACAAGGGCCACATCTAACTCCCTCTTAAATATAGCCAATGAACTGGTCTCAACTACCTTCTGTGGCTGAGAATTCCACAGATTCACCACTCTCTGTGTGAAAAATGTTTTTCTCATCTCGGTCCTAAAAGACTTCCCCCTTATCCTTAAACTGTGTGACCCCTTGTTCTGGACTTCCCCAACATCGGGAACAATCTTCCTGCATCTAGCCTGTCCAACCCCTTAAGAATTTTGTACGTTTTCTTTCGGATAGTTAAGAAGTGGGCGGCACAGTGGCACAGTGGTAGAGTTGCTGCCTCACAATGCCAGAGACCCGGGTTCCATCCTGCCAATCAGTGCTACTGTACCAAGTTTGTGCGTTCTCCCTGTGACCACGTGGGTTTTCTCCAGGCGCTCCGGTTTCCTCCCACATCCAAAAGACATACAGGTTTGTAGGTTAATTGGCTTCTACAAATTGTAAATTGTTCCTAGTATGTAGGGTAGGGCTAGTAGTGTACTGGTCGGCATGGACTTGGTGGGCCGAAGGGCTTGATGATTCCACGTTGTATCTCTAAAGCCTAAAGACCAAAGTGCTCATTCTGAACACCATGGTTTGTGCATCCTTTGGATTCCCTTTTGGTTTCCAAGCAGCTCCACTGTTCTTTCCTCGACCCATTCATTAATGTTACAAGCCATTCATGTTCCAGTGTCCGCAGTTGTTAGTGTATTTTCCTACTCTTTCTTTGCCCTGCTTTCTCCACTTTTGTTTTAGTTGAATCATGTCCTGAGTTATCAACCTGCCCCATTGTCTCATTCAGAAGACACAGGATCTGTTGGCCAGGCAATATATTTATTATCCACCCTATGATGACTTGATCAGGTTGTTGTGGGTCTGATCTCACTTAATAATAATAATAATATAATAGATATAATAGTAATAATAATATATTTTATTGTCATTGCACAGAGGTACAACGAGATTTGGTATGCAGCTTCCATCTGATGTAATAACTTAATTAACTAAAAATTTAGACACCCAGAGAAACAAGATTAAAAAACCCAGTAAAATAGTGTAAAGTGCAAATAGGTCTGTGCCGGGTCGATGTGCAAGGTGACCATCCGAGGGAGACAGTTCATGGGGGTGGGGGGCACTCAGCAGGGCCGGTTCAGAGCCGCTATAGCTCTTGGGATGAAGCTGTTCCTAATGCCCCTGTCCCACTTAGGAAACCTGAACTGAGACCACTGGAGACTTTGCGCCCCACCCAAGGTTTCCGTGCGGTTCCCGGAGGTTTTTGTCAGTCTCCCTACCTGCTTCCACTACCTGCAACCTCCGGCAACCACCTGCAACCTCCGGGAACTGCACGGAAACCTTGGGTGGGGCGCAAAGTCTCCAGAGGTTTCCGTTCAGGCTTCCTAAGTGGGACAGGGGCATTAGGTAACCTAGTTTAGTGATACAGCGGAGAAACAGGCCCTTCAGCCCACACCGACCAGCAATCCCCGCACACTAACACTACCTTACACACACTAGGGACAGTTTTACATTGATCCCAAGCCAATTAACCTACAAACCTGTACGTGTTTGGAATGTGGAAGGAAACCGAAGATCTTGGAGAAAACCCAGGCATGTCTTGGGTAGAAAGTAGAAACTCAAACAAGTCTCCAGAGGTTCCCGTTCCGGTTTCCTAAGTGGGACAGGGGCATAAGTCTGGAGGTGCGGGCGTAGATGGCCTTGTAACGTCTTCCGGAAAGTAGAAGTTCGAACAGACTATTGCAAGGGTGTGAGGAGTCTTTGTGAATAAGGGCCAGACCAAACAAAGAGAGCAGATTCCCTTCCCTGGAGCCTATTAGTAGATTCAAGATCACCATTACTGATAATATTTACTTAATTACTCAAATTTGAATTCCCCAGCTCTCATGGTGACCTGCCTATGATCAAACTTCCAAAAATTAACCACGAGGCAACCATGTCACATTTTATCTCCATGTTAAACTCACTCTTGCCCATCAAGTCTGGACCATTTGCCTAACGCTGGTCTTACACTAAAGGATACAAAATGCTGGAGTAACTCAGCGGGTCAGGCAGCATCTCTGGAGAAGGTTACACAGAAAAGCTGGAGAAACTCAGCGGGTGCAGCAGCATCTATGGAGCGAAGGAAATAGGCAACGTTTCGGGCCGAAACCCTTCTTCAGACTGATCAGGGGTGGGGGTGGGTGGGGACAAGAAAGGGAAAAGGAGGAGTAGCCGGAAGGCTGGAGGGTGGGAGGAGACAGCAGGGGAGCTGAGGAAGGGGAGGAGACAGCAAGGACTAACAGAATTGGGAGAAGTCGATGTTCATGCCCCCGGGGTGCAGACTCCCCAAACGGAATATGAGGTGCTGTTCCTCCAATTTCCGGTGCTGCTCGCTGTGGCCATGGAGGAGACCCAGGACAGAGAGGTCGGAGACGGAGTGGGAGGGGGAGTTGAAGTGCTGAGCCACCGGGAGGTCAGCTAGGTTATTGCGGACCGAGCGGAGGTGTTCGGCGAAACGATCGCCCAACCGCCGCTTGGTCTCACCGATATAGATCTGCTGACATCTAGAGCAGCGGACGCAATAGATGAGGTTGGAAGAGATGCAGGTAAACCTCTGTCGCACCTGGAACGATTGCTTGGGTCCCTGAAAGGAGTTGAGGGGGGAGGTAAAGGGACAAGTGTTGCATCTGCTGCGGCCGCAAGGGAAAGTGCCCGGGGAGGGGGTGGACCGAGAGGGAAGGGAAGAATTGACAAGGGAGTTATGGAGGGAGCGGTCTTTGCGGAAGGCAGATATGGGGGGAGATGGGAAGATGTGGCCAGTAGTGGGGTCACGTTGGAGGTGGCGAAACTGACGGAGGATTATTTTTTGTATGTGATGGCTGGTGGGGTGAAAGGTGAGGACTAGGGGGACTCGGCCCTTGTTGCGAGTGCGGGGATGGGGAGAGAGAGCAGTGTTGCGGGGTATGGAAGAGACCCTGGTGCGAGCCTCATTTATGGTGGAGGAGGGGAACCCCCGTTCCCTGAATAGTGAGGACATTTCAGATGTCCTGGTGTGGAACGCCTCATCCGTGGAGCAGATACGGCGTAGACGGAGGAATTGGGAGTAGGGGATGGAGTCCTTACAGGAAGCAGGGTGGGAAGAAGTGTAGTCCAGATAGCCATGGGAGTCAGTGGGTTTATAGTGTATGTCGGTCAGAAGTCTATCACCTGCAATGGAGATAGTGAGGTCAAGGAATGGTAGGGAAGTGTCGGAAATGGTCCAGGTGTATTTCAGTGCCGGGTGGAAATTAGTGGTGAAGTGGATGAAGTCAGTCAGTTGTGTGCGGGTGCAGGAGGTGGCACCAAAGCAGTCGTCGATGTAGCGGAGGTAGAGGTTGGGGATGGGGCCCTGGTATGTATGGAACAAGGATTGTTCGACGTAACCTACAAATAGGCAGGCATAGCTGGGGCCCATGCGTGTGCCCATAGCTACGCCTTGTATTTGGAGGAAGTGGGAGGAGTCGAACTCGAAGTTATTGAGGGTAAGGACCAGCTCCGCTAGGCGGAGGAGAGTGTCAGTGGCTGGGTATGGGTTGCTTCTCTGGTCGAGGAAGAACCGGAGGGCTGTGAGACCATCGTGGTGGGGGATGGAGGTGTATAGTGATTGGACGTCCATGGTGAAGATGAGGGGGTGAGGGCCTAGAGAATTGAATGCGCGGAGACGACGGAGAGTGTCTGAGGTGTCTTGGACATAGGTAGGGAGGGATTTAACCAAGGGTGATAGGATGGAGTCAAGGTATTTGGAAATGAGTTCGGTGGGGCACGAACAGGCGGAGACAATGGGTCTTCCGGGACAATCTGGTTTGTGGATTTTAGGGAGAAGGTAAAATCGGGCTGTGCGGGGCTGGGGAACGATGAGGTTGGAGGCTCGGTCGGGTAGGGCATTGGAGTGGATGAAGTTGGTGATGGTGCTGGAGATGGTGGCCTGGTGCTCGTCAGTGGGGTCATGGTCCAGGGGTAAGTAGGAGGAGGTGTCCGACAGTTGGCGCGTGGCCTCAGCTTTGTAGAGATCGGCGCGCCAGACTATCACGGCACCTCCCTTGTCAGCGGGTTTGATAACCAAATCTGGGTTGTTGCGGAGTGAGTCGATGGCAGAGCGTTCCTGTGGTGAGAGATTGGAGTGAGACAGGGGAGTGGAGAAGTTGAGGCGGTTGATGTCGCGACGGCAGTTATTGATAAAAAGTTCTAAAGCCGGAAATTGGCCACGAGGGGGGTTCCACGAGGAGGGGGTGCGTTGGAGACGGGAAAAGGGGTCATCAGTGGGGGGCGAGGACTCCTTCCCATGGAAGAAAGCTGTGAGGCGGAGGCGACGGTAGAAGAGCTCCAAGTCGTGGTGGGCGCGGAATTCATTGAGGTGGGGACGGAGGGGGACAAAGGTAAGACCTCTGTTGAGGACCGACCGTTCGGGGTTGGAGAGGGGGAGGTCGGGGGGGATGGTGAACACTCGACAGGGATGGGGGTTGGGTCCGGAGGAAGGCAGGTGGGGACGAGGCGATGTGTGGTGGGGGGGGTGGTGGGTGGTCAGGGGGGGGGGGGGGTGAGAGGGCTGTGGTGTGTGGGTGGGGGAGAGCAGGGGCCACACAGTTAGAGGCGGTGGGGGGAGGAGACTTACAGTTAGAGGGGGTGGGGGGAGGAGACTCAGTCGAACTGCCACTGAGGTGAGCAAGGCTGGGTCGACTAGCACTAGGACCCAGTGGAGTCAAACCCAGGAGAGAGGGAGTGAGCAGCGTGAGGGCTTCAGGCCCAGTGGAGAGTCCAGGCTCCAGGTAAGGCGACGGCTGTTGGTTGTAGGGGGGAGGTGGAGTGGCGCGGGTCAGCGGTCCCGATGGTGGAGAACATGGGTAGGAGACATATCGGGTTGAGACCTCAACCCGAAACATCTCTATCCATGTGTAGGAAGGAGGAACTGCTGATGGATGTTTAAACTGAAGATAGACACAAAATGTTGGAGTAACTTAGCGGTAGAGAAGGAATGGGTGACGTTTCGGGTCGGGTTTGAAGAAGCTCTCAACCAGAAATGTCACCCATTCCTTCTCTCCAGTGATGCTGCCTGTCCCGTTGAGTTACTCCAGCATGTTTGTGTCACATCTCTATCCATGTTCTCCAGGGATGTTGCCAGACCAGCGTGGAGGGGGACTTTGATTCAAGGGACGACCAGATGGAGGAGGTGGCTGCATGAGAATGATGGCCTTTATGCTCAGCTGCAGCTGGGACTGTACAATGGTGCCAAAATAGCGCCTCTTGCATATGGACTCATTGGGTTGTTCCTTCATTCTGTACTGGCAGGCGACATGTGCTTATGTATGATCATAGTCTTGCTGAGCTGTATGCAAAAAATGTTTATCACTGTACCTGGTACATGTGACAATAAAGGAGTTACTCCAGCACGTTGTGTCCTTTTGTGCATTAACCAGCATCTGCGCTTCCTTGTTCCTGCTGGTCTTTCGCGGCTGAGGAGCAACCCTCCCGCTGCACCGTGAACCCGCGGCCATCGGTACCTGGGTCGACTGAGCCCGCGGCTGAGGCCTGGGTTGGCGACACGGGGGCGTCCGGAGAGGACCAGTGGAGAGGTGGGCGCAGCGGTCGATGATGGAGCCGACTGACGGACGAGGACGGACCACGTGGAAGTGAGGATGTCGCCGCTGCCGAGGGAAGGAGCAAAGGGGGACCCAGCGTGCGGGCGGGTGGGGGCGTCATGAGGGAGGGGAGGGGGAACAATGGACAATGTGGGACTCGGTGTAGGGGGGAACAAAAGGGGACCTAGCGCGGAGGTACTTTGTAACTTTGTACGTGCCCTTTATGGGCGACTATTTGCATACCCAAGCAAAGAATTTCACTGTGACTTGTCACGTGACAATAAAGTATCCATTCAATTCAAGTCAGTACTTTAGAAACTATCCTAAGAAATCATACATATAAATCCATTTGCAGGATAAATGACTCTAAATATTTAATTATTGTGGCTTTGTCAAACATAAGGTTTAGCACTACACGCTACGAATCCCAGCTGTGGAGACACTGGTATCCTTGTCTCGTTTTAGGACATAGATCAGTCTTTTACCATCGACTCCACAGTCAAAAAGGCACAACAGAGGATGTACTTCCTGCAGCAGCTGAGGAAGCACAATCTGCCGCAGGCAATGATGGTCCAATTCTACACGGCCACCGTAGAGTCTGTCCTCACCTTCTCCATCGTGGTCTGGTTTGGCTCAGCCACCAAGCACGACACCTGGAGGCTGCATCGAATCGTCCGATCAGCGGAGAAGGTTATTGGCTGCAACCTTCCCTCCATTGATGAACTGTACACTGCAAGGGCCAGGAAGCGAGCGGGCAAGATCATCTCTGACCCCTCTCACCCTGGCCACAAACTCTTTGAATCACTTCCCTCTGGAAGGCGACTCCGGACTGTTAAAACAGTTTTTATCCACGAGTAGTTGCTCTACCCAACAGCCAAAAATCTGTAGCCTCCCTTTGATCTGGTATCTTGTTGATTCACATGCTTGATTGATGATGTTATATCATTAATGTTTTATTATTATTAATGTTGAGTGTTTTCTGAGTCATTCATAACTGTCACTGTATGTCATGTTGTTACTTGTGAGCGGAGCACCAAGGCAAATTCCTTGTATGTGAATACTTGGCCAATAAACTTACTTACTTACTTATATTCTGGATTTTATTTCATGTATTGTGTTTTTTTCTAAATATAGAATTTATGATGCTTTTATAAGTGACTAGACCAAGTGCAGACCCGTTGGGTCTGCTCCCCCAATGGTGTGATCCCCCAACCCAATATTCCACCATGCACCCGTCTCCTCCAACGGAACTGAACCCGTTCCCAAATGTAAGATTCCAGCACTCCCTTGCCTCCCTCAGCAGTGGATTAAAAACAATTCCAATTGCACCTACCCTGCCTGCTGCAGCAGTGAAAAGTTCAGAGTGTTCCTGTCTTGCAACTTTGATTTGAAGTGTGTTGGAAGCTGATAGGAAGGAGCAGCCGTCAACGAATCAAAAGGTAGAAAGGCAGCCGGACGGCAGGCGGCAGCCACACAGTTTTAATATATAATAGATATACTAAGATTTTATATGTAATTTATGATATTTTTTAATATGCAATGCATTTTTATGTAACGTTGCCCCTTGTCTGGACCTTGAGTCGGAAATAAAATGCATTATTATTATTATTAATAATTCAACAATGATCACCTACCTCATCTGTGATCTGGTCAGCGCACCGCTGCATCTCATCCTGCTCGGACCTGGGGTCCATATTGTTTTCCAGATTATTCTCCATGATGCTTCCCTGTTTCTGAGCTCCGCTTGACTACAGATGATGCGCTTCAGCAGGCTCCGCCGGATGTAGACTGAAACACAAAATGGAGGACAAAGCTTTCGGTTATTGACCATGTTTTGAAGCTGACAATCGGTGCCCAGAGCAAGACTTGGGAACGTCCAACAACAATGATGACGTTACTACTATTTTTTTCTGGAGGTGAACGCGACAAGTCTCATGGACTGGTTTACAAGACTGTGTTCTCCAGGTATTCTACAGCAAACTGACCTCCCTACCTACACTTCTACTCCCCCTCCCATTCCGTATCCGACCTCTCTGTCCTGGGCCTCCTCCATGGCCAGAGTGAGCAACACCGGAAATTGGAGGAACAGCATCTCATATTCCGCTTGGGCAGTCTGCATCCTGGTGGCATGAACATTGAATTCTCACAACCCTTGCTGTCTCCCCCCCTTCCTACCTCAACCCTCGGGCTCCTCCTTCTCCTTTTTCCTTTCTTCTCCCCGCCTCCCCCACCCCCTATCAGTCTGAAGAAGGGTTTCGGCCCGAAACGTTGCCTATCTCCTTCGCTCCATAGATGCTGCTGCACCCGCTGAGTTTCTCCAGCATGTTTGTCTACCTTCCCTACCTACAATCAGTCTGACGAAGTGTCCCGACCCGAAACGTCACTTGTCCATGTTCTCCAGAGCTGCTGCCTGATCCATTGAGTTACTATAGCCCCCTGTGACATAAGTTCATATCATAAGTGATAGGAGCAGAATTAGGCCAGTTGGCCCTTCAAGTCTACTCCTCCATTCATTCATGGATGATCTATCTTTCCCTCTTAACCCCATTCACCAGCCTTCTTCCCATGACCCCTGACACCCATACTAATCAAAAATCTATCTAAGATAGACACAAAAAAAATGGATTAACTTAAGGATAATGGGGAAATCCTTTAGGACCGAGATGAGAAAAACATTTTTCACACCGAGAGTGGTGAATCTCTGGAACTCCCTGCCACAGAAGGTAGTTGAGGCCACAGTTCATTGGCTATATTTAAGAGGGAGTTAGATGTGGCCCTTGTGGCTAAAGGGATCAGGGGGTATGGAGAGAAGGCAGGTATAGGATACTGAGTTGGATGATCAGCCATGATCATATTGAATGGCGGTGCAGGCTCGAAGGGCCGAATGGCCTACTCCTGCACCTATTTTCTATGTTTCTATGCTACTCCTGCTTTTTGTGTCTCTCTTCAGTTTAAACCAGCATCTGCAGTTCCTTCTAGCACAAGAATCTATCCATCTCTACCTTAAAAATATCCATCAACATGGGCTCCATAGCCTTCTGTGGCAACGGATTCCACCCATTGTGTAAACCAGCATCTGCAGTGCCTTGTTTCTGGATTTTGACCTCCTTTCTACACAGCAAAGGCATGCATTTATCATCTTGGAATATTTTGATCATCACGACACCAAAATATGGCAACTGTGCATCTGCGGGTTGTCCAAAAGAATTTCTCTGTGCTGTACATATATGACAACAAAGGGCCATTGAATCATGTCATGTTTTAATGTCCATCTGACTAGACATATATTGCTTCAGTTAAATAGTCTTGTTGTCTATCAATCACACTCTACAGTCATCTCCACACATTTATTGCTAGATTCCTGCTATTGAGGGAGTGCAGCATTGGTTTACAAGGTTAATTCCCGGGATGGCGGGACTGTCATATGCTGAGAGAATGGAGCAGCTGGGCTTGTACACTCTGGAGTTTAGAAGAATGAGAGGGGATCTCATTGAAACATATAAGGTTGTTAAGGGCTTGAACACGCTAGAGGCAGGGAACATGTTCCCGGTGTTGGGGGAGTCCAGAACCAGGGGCCACACACAGTTTAAGAATAAGGAGTAAGCCATTTGGAACGGAGATGAGGAAACACTTTTTCACACGGAGAGTGGCGAGTCTGTGGAATTCTCTGCCTCAGAGGGTGGTGGAAGCAGGTTCTCTGGATGCTTTCAAGAGAGCTGGATAGGGCTCTTAAAAATAGCGGAGTCAGGGGATATGGGGAGAAGGCAGGAACGGGGTACTGATTGGGGATGATCAGCCATGATCACATTGAATGGCGGTGCTGGCTCGAGGGGCCGAATGGCCTCCTCCTGCGTCTATTGTCTATGAGTTTCCCCCTTGAGTCTGGGGAGCGTCTGCTTAAGGATATTCTTGTATAGCGCTGGGCAACATCGAGATAGTAAACATGAGTCCTGGCTTAATTCAGAGCATGTTCAGTGCCCAGTTAGTGGTGGGTTGGAGGTCAACTCCAGTGGTTTGGTTACAACTGTTCCAGTGCGGTACTGACGGAGTGAGTGCTACACTGGCAGAGATGCTGCTGTTGTTTTTCCAAATGACATTAATGATCAGCCATAGAAACATAGAAAATAGGTGCAGGAGTAGGCCATTCGGTCCTTCGAGCCTGCACTGCCATTCAATATGATCATGGCTGATCATCCAACTCAGTATCCTGTACCTGCCTTCTCTCCATACCCCCTGATCCCTTTAGCCACATAGAAACATAGAAACATAGAAATTAGGTGCAGGAGTAGGCCATTCGGCCCTTCGAGCCTGCACCGCCATTCAATATGATCATGGCTGATCATCCAACTCAGTATCCCGTACCTGCCATCTCTCCATACCCCCTGATCCCCTTAGCCACAAGGGCCACATCTAACTCCCTCTTAAATATAGCCAATGAACTGTGGCCTCAACTACCCTCTGTGGCAGAGAGTTCCAGAGATTCACCACTCTCTGTGTGAAAAAGAGTCACAAGGGCCACATCTAACTCCCTCTTAAATATAGCCAATGAACTGTGGCCTCAACTACCTTCTGTGGCAGAGAATTCCACAGATTCACCACTCTCTGTGTAGAAAATGTTTTCCTCATCTCAGTCCTAAAAGATTTCCCCCTTATCCTTAAACTGTGACCACTTGTTCTGGAATGCCGTGAGCCATGATCATATTGAATGGTGGTGCAGGCTCGAAGGGCCGAATGGCCTACTCCTGCACCTATTTTCTATGTTTCTATGTTTCTAAACCAAACTGGATGAATTTTTGTGGTGGTAGGAAGGAACTTTAAACTGAAGATAGACACAAAATGCTGGAGCAACCCAGGCAGACAGCTTCTATAGAGAAAAGGAGTAGGTGACATTTCATAGAAACATAGAAACATAGAAAACAGGTGCAGGAGTAGGCCATTCGGCCCTTCGAGCCTGCACCGCCATTCAATATGATCATGGCTCACGGCATTCCAGAACAAGGGGTCACAGTTTAAGGATAAGGGGGAAATCTTTTAGGACCGAGATGAGAAAAACAGGTCGAGACCCTGCTTCAGACATTTATTTCAATTCACAGATTAATTTTGCAGTTCCAGTCCATATCCAGTGCATCAGACAAAGAAACAATCATGTCTCTTGCTTCATCCCCCCCCCCCCTCTCTGATTCTCAAATGCTTTTGAAAATATCTTGTTGGTACATTAAAAAGCAAAGATCTCCACAGAAACAGCCTGTGCTTTCAGCATGTTCACTTTTACTGCAGTGGCCTGGTCAATATTCATCAACCAACATCTCAGGGAGGCACGGACTGGCCTTTATCACTTAGTTGCTTGTGGAATCCTACCCTGTGCAGATTGACACCCCCCTGTTTACAAACCACGCATCGACTTTGCAGCCTTTTGCAGGGGATGGCGAAGGAGGATACAGTTATAAATTGCTTCTCGGTGCTGAAGGGAAAGCAGTGACCTTGAGTAAGTTTAAGAAGGAAATGCAGATGCTGGAAAATCGAAGGTAGACAAAAATGCTGGAGAAACTCAGCGGGTGCAGCAGCATCTATGGAGCGAAGGAAATAGGCAACGTTTCGGGACGAAACCCTTACGGGTTTCTGCCCGAAACGTTGTCTATTTCCTTCACTCCATAGATGCTGCTGCACCTTTGAGTGAGTTAACGGTTCCTTTCAGTTTGGAGAGGGGAAGGGGACAGGGACAGGAATAAACCATAGGCGATGGCCTACGGGTACCAGCATTGCCTCCAGTCCAGTGCAAGGCTGAGTTCAGCTCAGACCCCAAGAAATGGGTGCTGTGCTGACATCCCTGAGCTGAAACCCGCTGTTAGCCAAGGAAAATTTGACGTGTTAATAGGTTTGGGGGCTGAAAATGCAGCATTGATTTCTCAGTCCCTGGCTCGTATACACTGAGGCATGGCAAAGGCTTTAACTAGGGGACTGCAAATGAAAAGAGCAGAGGGGATGGATGCCTGCTGTTTCACCGCATTGTAGTCTTTTGTAATTCATCCCCCTCCCTCTCCCCCTCTCCCCTCCCATCCCGATTCTGAGTGGCAGCGCAGAATACAACCCATGTACAGGCCCATCTCACCAGCGCACTGCACCACCACCACCCCCACTACGTCTGAGAAAAAAACCCTGCAGAAGCTTTTTTTTTTTTGCGCGCTGCTGCAGTTTGTGTGGGACAGGTTCCTGCGTCGGCAGAACCCGCAAGGAGGAAGGGGGGGGGGGGGGGGGGGGGGGGGGGGGGGGGGGGGGGGAGCATCCGAACGGGGATGGATGGAGGCTGCACTCGAAAGACTGCGAGCAGAGATTTGTACTGTGGTACAAATATCAAATCATTACACTAACTTCTCAAACGACGCGAACCAGGTCAAGCGACTGGAGCATCCGAGACATTGCAACACACAGGTGACAGCAAACTCGCCCGTTCAAACTGGACGAGTTGCTATTTTGCAACCACAAGCTATAAACCGGGGGTGTGTATCCGGAATAAAGGGGGGAGCAGTGGCGGTGCAGACTGCCGCACTGCCCAGCGCGCTGTTGTCAGTATAAGACGGTTGTGTACTCACTGGTCGGCTCCCTCGCCAGCTGCAGATGCAATCTGCTGTGTTATTCCTCCACACCGCTGGTTCGATGGAGACTGGGGGCTGACATTTGTGTGGAAACTCCTCTTCCCTGACATCACCAACTCCTCCCCCCGGTTTGGTCACACGGGCCAGTGTGGGAGGGTGTGAGGCAGCCCCCTCGCTTCATGGGGACACTGGCCAGGGGACTTGACGAGGTCAGCAACAATAAAAAGGGTGGGTGGGTGGATTCATGCCTGGCCCTTTAACCAGCCGTCAGACAACACGCCACCAAGGAGATCCATGAAATTAGCTATACTTAAGAGGGAGTTAGATGTGCAAAACGGAGAGACATAGGAAGTCTTGTATACCAGCTGCTATAAGGTTTTATAATGCACAAAAAATTTAACTTATTATGTATTGAAGATATCTGTTGAAATGTGTGGTGTTATGTCTGTCTTGAAGCTGTTGTGGCACTGTAATTTCCTGTAAAGGTTATTCTATTCTATTCTATGTGGCCCTTGTGGCCAAGAGGATCAGGGGGTATGGAGAGAAGGCAGGTACAGGATACTGAGTTGGATGATCAGCCATGATCATATTGAATGGCGGTGCAGGCTCGAAGGGCCGAATGGCCTACTCCTGCACCTAATTTCTATGTTTCTATGAAATATACAGACTCTATGTGGAATGATATGTCTGTGGAATTCTCTGCCTCAGGTGGAGGCAGGTTCTCTGGATGCTTTCAAGAGAGAGTTAGCCTAGATAGGGCTCTTAAAAATAGCCCGGGGAGTCAGGGGATGTGGGGAGAAGGCAGGAACGGGGTACTGATTAGGGATGATCAGCCATGATCACATTGAATGGCTCGAAGGGCCGAATGGCCTACTCCTGCACCTACTGTCTATTGTGCCTTCCCCGGTTATATCACACTCGGGAGCAGCAGAGAAGGCAGCAGCTAGTCAAACTAAAATGCCAAACACCATTCTGGCATTCTTCAGGAAAAGATCAGCTCTAATTGTAGACAGAAATGCTGGAGAAACTCAGCGGGTGAGGCAGCATCTCTGGAACGAAGGAAATAATCTGAAGAGGGGTCTCGACCCGAAACGTTGCCTATTTCCTTCGCTCCATAGATGCTGCCAGCCACCCGCTGAGTTTCTCCAGCATTTTTGTCTACCTTCGATTTTCCAGCATCTGCAAACCTTTCATATCTCTAGTTTCCCTCTTTCCTGTCTCTGAAGGGTCTCGACCCAAAACGGGTCTCAATTATCCCTTCTCTCCAAAGATGCTGCCTGCCCCGCTGAGTTACTCTAGCGTTTTGTGTCTATCTTCGGTGTAAACCTGCATCTGCAGTTCCTTCCTGCACATCATGTTATTCCCCGTTTGTTTGCGGGAACACGCTGGTTTCTGCATTTTCCGCACTACCGCAGCAACGACTTATTTGAAAGCACCCCACTGGCAATAAAGCGGAGGTCATTTAAAGTACGCCATCAACATGTCTTTTCCTTTCCAAAGCTTTTCAATTGAGTTTACATACTGGAGTTCACCTGCAGACAACAGCAGTCTGCTATCTGTTAACCTTTTGTCAGAATGAACATTGAGCATTCAGGAACAATTTCAGACACAGGTGTCACACACATACACAGTGCTGACTACCTGTAACAAATTAGATTGACACAGTTTCACACCTGCATTACATTTTATGAATGAAATATGCTCGGTGGTGCACTGAAGCAATCTCACATTTTCTGAATTGCTGATAGATTTTCCTTTCCCTTTTCACACCTGTCTAATACCAGCGCGTTTTAACCTGTTCAGTGCCATTCCTAAGTCAAGTCAAGTCAATTTTATTTCTATAGCACATTTAAAAACAACTCTCGTTGGCCAAAGTGCTTTACATTAGTGCAGGTACTAACATGCTACATACAGTGGTACATAGATCTAACAATACATACATAAATACACACATACAGCGCTCCCTCAGAGGTCCTTCTGCAGTTGTACAGGGCCCTAGTGAGACCACACCTGGAGTATTGTGTGCAGTTTTGGTCCCCTAATTTGAGGAAGGACATTCTTGCTATTGAGGGAGTGCAGCGTAGGTTTACAAGGTTAATTCCCGGGATGGCGGGACTGTCATGCTGAGAGAATGGAGCGGCTGGGCTTGTAGACTCTGGAGTTTAGAAGGATGAGAGGGGATCTCATTGAAACATATAAAATTGTTAAGAGTTTGGACATGCTAGAGGCAGGAAACATGTTCCCGGTGTTGGACATGGGTTTTCTCCGAGATCTTCTGTTTCCTCCCACACTCCAAAGACCTACAGGTGTGTAGGTTAATTGGCTTCCCTAGAGCGTTGGACAGTGCTAGTCATAGAGTGATGCAGTGTGGAAAGAGGCCCTTTGGCCCAACTTGCCCACACCGGCCAACATGTCCCAGCTACACTAGTCCCACCAGCCTGCGCTTGGTCCATATCCCTCTAGACTTGTCCTATACATGCACCTGTCCAACTGTTTCTTAAAAGTGTACGGGGATCGCTGGTCGGCGGGGACTCGGTGAGCCAAAGGGCCTGTTTCCGCGATGTATTTCTAAACTAAACCTTGGGTGCTGTCTGTGTGGAGTTTGAACGTTCTCCTTTTGACCACGGGTTTCTTCCAGACCAGTTTCCTCCTGCGTCCGAAGGTTTGTTATGTTCATTGGACTCTGTAAATGTTTCCCTTACTGTGTAGGGAGTGGATATAGAGGATAGTGTGAAAGGGTGATCGATGGCCGGAGGGTGGGCCAAAGGGCTTGTTTCCATGATGCATATCTAAATTAAACTATAAAAGCCATAGAGTACGTGACCAATTTGCTACAATGTTTACAGAGGCTGCCTGACTATAGAGAACGGGCAATGTAGGAAGTTTGTTTAAGAAGGAACTGCAGATGCTGGAAAATCGAAGGTAGACAAAAATGCTGGAGAAACTCAGCGGGTGCAGCAGCATCTATGGAGCGAAGGAATAGGTAACGTTTCGGGCCGAAACTCTTCTTCTGTAAGAAATCTGCTTTGCACTATGCAAGATATTTGAGCAAGAGACAGATATTGAGAGAAGCTGTTTTTCAGTCATTTTGATCATGAGCTGGGAGGGCCCACTACAGTTAATAACTTAGAGACAGTTCCGGCTTAAGTTTAATGGTTGATGGCCGAGTCGAGTTAATTGTCACATACCCAAGTACAGTGCGGTAGAGGTACAATGAAAATCTTGCTTGCAACAGCACTTGTAGCACCCACACTCAGACAACACACAAATTATACCTAAACATTGCGTACAATTTTGGTCTCCAAATCTGAGGAAGGACATTATTGCCATAGAGGGAGTGCAGAGAAGGTTCACCAGACTGATTCCTGGGATGTCAGGACTGTCTTATGAAGGAAGACTGGATAGACTTGGTTTATACTCTCTAGAATTTAGGAGATTGAGAGGGGATCTTATAGAAACTTACAAAATTCTTAAAGGATTGGACAGGCTAGATGCAGGAAGATTGCTACCGATGTTGGGGAAGTCCAGGACAAGGGGTCACAGCTTAAGGATAAGGGGGAAATCCTTTAAAACCGAGATGAGAAGAACTTTTTTCACACAGAGAGTGGTGAATCTCTGTAACTCTCTGCCACAGAGGGTAGTCGAGGCCAGTTCATTGGCTATATTTAAGAGGGAGTTAGAAGTGGCCCTTGTGGCTAAGGGGATCAGGGGGTATGGAGAGAAGGCAGGTACGGGATACTGAGTTGGATGATGAGCCATGATCATATTGAATGGCGGTGCAGGCTCGAAGGGCCGAATGGCCTACTCCTGCACCTAATTTCTATGTTTCTATGTAATCACACTATAATAGGGCCGTGGCGCAGAGGTAGAGTTGCTGCCTCACAGTGTCAGAGACCCCTGGATCAATCCTGACTGCGGGTGCTGTCTGTATAGAGACCATGCCTGGAGTATTGTGTGCAGTTTTGGGCCCCTAATTTGAGGAAGGACATTCTTGCTATTGAGGGAGTGCAGCGTAGGTTTACAAGGTTAATTCCAGGGATGGCGGGACTGTCATATGCTGAGAGAATGGAGCGGCTAGGCTTGTATACTCTGGACTTTAGAAGGATGAGAGGGTATCTTATTGAAACATATAAGATTATTAAGGATTTGGACACGCTAGAGGCAGGAAACATGTTCCCGATGTTGGGGGAGTCCAGAACCAGGGGCCACACAGTTTAAGAATAAGGGGTAAGCCATTTAGATCAGAGACGAGGAAACACTTTTTCTCACAGAGAGTTGTGAGTCTGTGGAATTCTCTGCCTTAGAGAGGTGGAGGCCGTTTCTCTGGATACTTTCAAGAGAGAGCTAGATAGGGCTCTTAAATATAGCAGTCAGGGGATATGGGGAGAAGGCAGGAATGGGGTACTGATTGGGGATGATCACATTGAATGGCAGTGCTGGCTCGCAGGGTCGAATGGCCTACTCCTGCACCTATTGTCTATACGTTCTCCCTGTGACCGCATGGGTTTTATCCGGATGCTCCGGTTTCCTCCCACATTCCAAAGACGTGCAAGTTTGTAGGTTAATTCGCTTCTGTAAATTGCCCCTAAGGTGTATGAAGTAGGCGAGGAAATGGGATAAGATGGAACTAGTGCATGGGTGATCCATTGCCGGCACGGAATCGGTTTCCTGTTTCCACGCTGTATCTCTAAACCAAACTAAAAAATACAGTGTAATGAAAAAAACCTGTGCAACGTATTAGACCCAGACAAATGTCGCACCTCACTTTGTTTGAAGTGTACTGTGCTGGAATACAGCAGTGGGATTTCCGAGTAAACCTTGGAGAGTGGGTTCTTATATTAAGCTTCAATCTTGTTTCTTAATGTCCAAATCAAACAGGCATGGGTATTGTGTTCAAGAAGGAACTGCAGATGCTGGAAAATTGAAGGTAGACAAAATTGCTGGGGAAACTCAGCGGGTGCAGCAGCATCTATGGAGCGAAGGAAATAGGCAACGTTTCGGTCCGAAACCCTTCTTCAGATTCAGGCATGGGTATTGAAGCAGTATAAGACCTTGTCTGTGAGATTCATGAGGCATTTGGCACTGAAGTTCACCCATCCTCCACAGCAGTGGGGAAAGGGCTCTGTTAACACTAATAGGACCATAAAAATGGGAGAACGTTTCATCCCCAGAACTAATATCTCTTCTTTAATGAACAACGAAACCTCGTCTCATTACACAGTGAAATCTTGTGCTCATTAGGCTCAGATAGATGCCAGCAATGGGGATGAAACACTGTACCGTTGACACATCTGGTGTCAGCATTAGGCATTCACAGGTCAGATGTAACATGACTAACTCAAGCTCTCTCTAACAATAAACTACACCAGCAATGCCATAAAAACATTTCCCACATGCTGTTTTCCATTCACTAACAATCATTCAAGCTCTATAAGTGACCTACTGAGCAACAGCAAATTGCAGATGTAAGGAACTGCAGATGCTTGCTTACAAAACAAAAACAAAGTGCTGGAATAACTTAACGGACCAGGCAGGATAATAGGAGAACGTGAGTTGAGACCTTTCTTCAAATCTCAAGTTTAGTTTAGTTTAGAGATATAGCATGGAAACACACCCTTCGGTCAACCTAGTCCACTTAAGGAGTAAGCCGTTTAGAAGGGAGACGAGGAAACACTTTTTCTCACAGAGAGTGGTGAGTCTGTGGAATTCTCTGCCTCAGAGGGCGGTGGAGGCCGGTTCTCTGGATGCGTTCAAAAGAGAGCTAGATAGGGCTCTTAAAAATAGCTTAAAAATAGCTCTTAAAAATAGCGGAGTCAAGGGATATGGGGAGAAGGCAGGAACGGGGTACTGATTGGGGATGATCAGCCATGATCACCTTGAATGGCGGTGCTGGCTCGAAGGGCCAAATGGCCTACTCCTGCACCTATTGTTTATTGTCTATTGAGACTGCATTGACCAGCGATCCCCGCATACTAACACTATCCTACACACACTAAGGACAATTTACAATTACACCAAGCCAATTAGCCTACAGACCTGTATGTCTTTGGAGTGTGGGAGGAAACCGGAAATCCCGGAGAGAGCTCACACAGGCCACGGGGAGACGGTATAAACTCCGTACAGACCGGACCCGTAGTCAGGATTGACCCCGGATCTCTGGCGCTGTGAGGCAGCAACTCCACCCAACGCCACTCTTCCTCCTGTCGAGTCCACACACAAGATTAGAAGTTGTTTTGCTATATTTAAGAGGGAGTTAGATGTGGCCCTTGTGGCTAAGGGGATCAGGGGGTATGGAGAGAAGGCAGGTACAGGATACTGAGTTGGATGATCAGCCATGATCATATTGAATGGCGGTGAAGGCTCGAAGGGCCGAATGGCCTACTCCTGCACCTATTGTCTATGTTTCTATGTTGTTCAGCCAGAGTTGAACACACCTCTCGGCATCTGCATACAATGGTGTCTGTCTCGCCCTTCTTGTGCTTCTTGTGCGTGGTGGTGGTGGAATGATTGGTGCAAACAGGGCGAGACATGAACGCTCTTTCCTTGACCCCAACGCCACCGTGTCAATGCATTGCAATTGTCCAATAGGCCTACCAAGATGGCATCCGCGTGGCCGCCTCACCAGCACCTCCTGCGTTTCTTTCAGATTTTTGTTATTTTTAGTATGTCTAAATATATGTTCTAATGTCTCTCGGTATGTTTTATGTGGGGGGGGGGGGGGGGGAATAGGGGAAACCATTTCCAGTCACAAGGAGTAGGGGGCGCTGCAGAGGCAGTTTTCTCAACTTTTTTAATTTTTTTAGTATGTTTTAAAGTATGTTTTTTAATGTTTCTCGGTGTGTTTTGTGTGGGTGGTGGTGTGGGGGGGTAAAGGGGAAACCGCTTCAGTCGCCTCCTCCACGGAGAGGTGACTTTTTCCACGTTGCCTCCCCCGTGGCCTAACAGCAAGGATCGGCGCGGCCTTTCCCGGAGACGCGCCCGGGGCTTCAGCGGCGGGTGCAGCGTGGACTCTCGTTGTGGAGCGGGTGAGCCCTCGCTGGGGCTCGCTGGAGGGGAGCGCTCCGTTACACTGGCCCGGGGCTGCCGGCAGCCTGAAGTCGCGCGCGGTCTGCACAGCTCCAGCTGGCGCGGCGTCTACAGCCCGGGATCCCTCGTGGGGGACCCAGGGGAAGGAGAAGCCATCACTGCCGGCCTGCGGCCAACTTTTACCGCGGGACCGGCATGGACTTGCCATCACCCCTGGAGGGGAGCTTCGACCACCGGCCCTGCGGTCTACGGTGCTTCTTGCTGCGGCGCGGCGGGAACCTTAAATCTTCGACCGCCGGCCTGCGGCCTACACCAACCTGAAGCCGCGGTCTCCGGTGGGGAAGAGCCGATCCTGGACTTACCTTGACTTTGACCTTGTCCCTTACCATCTGGACGCCCGCAGCAACGGCTGCGGAGGTGGAGGTCCCGACCACGGGGGAAAATGGAGGAGGTCTGGCCAAGCTCTGTGCCTTCTACCACAGTGATGAATGCTGTGGTGGATGTTTGTGTTACATTTTTAGTTTGGTTGTGTGTTCTTTATTATTGTACCGCTGCTGACAACCCAATTACCACCGACCCTGGTTGTGTGGCAAATAAAATTCTATCTATCTATCTATCTCGACGGAGATGCGACTTTTCTCCGTGTTGCATTTTTTTGCCTTCCTCGTGGTATAACAACTGGATTGGTGCGGTCTTTCCAACCGGAGCCCGGCCCAGAGCCCAGAGCTTCTGCAGCAGGCGCAGCGTGGACTTTAACGTTGCGGAGAGCTGCGATCCTTTGCCGAGGATCACTAGTGTTGACGCTTGCCGACTTTAACACCGTGGAGCTGGGTCTGCGATGCTTCTAGCCGCGGGCGCGGTGTGGCGCGGACTTTAACATGCCCGAAGAAGTGCTCCGACCATTGGGCCCGTGGAATTGGCATCATGAAGCCACGGTCTCCGGTAGGAAACGGCCGATTCGGGAATTCCAAGCCACGGAGTGTTCCGATCCGTCCTGACGTCAGAGTCTCGATCATCCCGGTGAGAGGGCCTGTACATGGGGCCGTCTGTAGTGGTGACTGCGGAGGGTTCATGGTGAACAGAAGGAAGATTGACTGGACTTTTGTGCCTTCCATCACAGTGGGAAGTGCTGGTCCCACTGTGGTGGATGTTTCATGTTGAAATGTTTCTGTTGCATTCTTTCTTTCTTGCTTGGAGTGGACTGCTCATCCGCATAGCTCACTTATGAGTAAAACTGCATCATGATGAATGGCCAACACAGCACCATGGCTCCAGCCCCTGATTATACTACATCAACTCTCTGGTCAGAGCTAGCACGCTCGCTGGGGACGGAAGAGAGTGGCAGGACACCAGACTGATTCCTGGGATGTCAGGACTTTCATATGAAGAAAGACTGGATAGACTCGGCTTGTACTCGCTAGAATTCAGAAGATTGAGGGGGGATCTTATAGAAACTTACAAAATTCTTAAGGGGTTGGACAGGCTAGATGCAGGAAGATTGTTCCCGATGTTGGGGAAGTCCAGAACAAGGGGTCCCAGTTTAAGGATAAGGGGGAAATCTTTTAGGACCGAGATGAGAAAAATATATTTCACACAGAGAGTGGTGAATCTGTGGAATTCTCTGCCACAGAAGGTAGTTGAGGCCACAGTTCATTGGCTATATTTAAGAGGGAGTTAGATGTGGCCCTTGTGGCTAAAGGGATCAGGGGGTATGGAGAGAAGGCAGGGATGGGATACTGAGTTGGATGATCAGCCATGATCATATTGAATGGCGGTGCAGGCTCGAAGGGCCGAATGGCTTACTCCTGCACCTATTTTCTATGTTTCTATGTTTCTATGAAGCAGATGGCACCACTCAACCCCGAGTTGGAGTGAACGACATAGATAGATAGATAGTCCTATAGAGGTTAAAGAGGCACGGGTGAGGATTTGTGCAACGACTCTCCTGCCGCAGATGAAGAAGCAGATGGCTTTGGTGGTAGTGGGGATTTGGAGCCGCAAGCTCATTCCAGAATTAAATAAGACAGTAAAGGCTGTGAACAGCCACATACACAGTCTAGGTTGGCAGACAGAGTCAGTGATTCCCGCATCCACACAATACTGAGTATTCATTAACCATCCTGCAGTCTCTGTAAAGGATGATGTGGGCGGCCTGGTGGCGCAGTGGTAGAGTTGCCTCCTCACAGCGCCAGTGAGCCGGGTTCGATCCCAATTACGGGTGCTGTCTTTACGGAGTTTGTCCGTTCTGCCGAAGACTGCGTGGGTTTTCTCCTGGAGCTCCAGTTTCCTCCCACACTCCAAAGACGCACAGGTTTGTGGGTGAATTGGCTTCGGTAAAAATTGTAAATTGTAGCTAGTGTGTAGGACAGTGCTATAATAGAGGGTGATCGCTGGTCAGCGCGGACTCGGTGGTCCGAAAGGTCAGTTTCCGCGCTGTATCTAGATTGATGCTAACCACACTATTGGTAAAGTTGCACTGCTGTCGGCTGCCCACAGAAATGGCAAGGTGCAAACTCATTTCATAACGCAGCCTGCAAGCAACTGAGAGGTCTAAATGTAGACCCAGAGATGAAAGGCCATTTGCTAACTCACTGCTTGAACAAAGAAAAAATCGATGGTAACAGGAGAACTGGTGCTGTGATGTCTATGGAACCTGGGTTTAATTCCAACTCCAACTGGGATAAGAGTCTCCTGCACGCATACCATCTGGGGCTTGGGTTAAACCAGTCCATTGCTTCATCTTAGACTGTCCCTTCGACAGCATTTATTTTAGACATGTTTATGATAGGTGGTCTTGTGGGTTAAATATCTTTGTAAAGTCAGGCATTTTCACTCTCTTACTGAAATGTAGCCGCCAAGGAACGCAGGGGCGATACATACTAAGGGACTGTGGTACACTGTGAAATCGACAGAAGGATGAAGGGTTGGGTGTTTATGCGTGCTATTTTCGTGATATTTATTTTAGTTGTTTATCTTTTAATATTTTTTCTTGTATGTATCGTTAGGTTTTAGAAATGTTTGAATGGTGCACTGACTGGCTGACATTTTTAAATTTCGTTGTACATGGTTCATGTTACAATGACAATAAAGAAACTATTCTATTCTATTCTATTCTAAATTAAGTGGAAGGAAGTCTATAGGTTTGTCCTGAGTATTGGTGATCTAGCCCTGACTATGGGAGGGGAAATCACCCAAGGTTCCTCGAACGCATACTCTTTCCAGAATACCACTGAACAAATATATCTTCAAGTAAAAAAAAGACACAAAGTGCTGGAGTAACTCAGCGGGTCAGGCAGTTTCTCTGGGAAACATGGATAGGTGAAGAAGAATCGTCTGAAGAAGGGTCTCGACCCGAAACATCACCCATCCTTTCTCTCCAGAGATGCTGCCTGATCAGCTGAGTTACTCCAGCACATTGTGTCTATCTTCGATATAAACCAGCACCTGTAGTTCTTTTCTACACATGGACAGATGACGTTTTGAGTCAGGACCTGTACGTCTTTGGAGTGTGTGAGAAAAACCGATGATCTCGGAGAAAACCCACGCGGTCAGGGGGGAGAACGTACAAACTCCGTACAGACAGCACCCGTAGTCGGGATCGAACCTGGGTCTCCGGTGCTGCAAGTGCTGTAAGGCGACAACTCTACTGGTGCATCGCCACTGCTACCCAAAGAGCAGGAGTGTTACAGTCATGGGAGTGGAAAAGGCAAAGGGCTTCGCTGCACATTTAGAAAGCCCAGTCAAGGTGCCCCAATGTTTCAGTTGTTACAGGACAGAGCACAGTGTAAGTGTTTAAAGATGGTAAAATCCAATAGAGATGGTAGGCCGCCAATGACAGAATGGCAGGTCGATGGCACCGGATGTGCTTGGAAACATAGAAACATGGAAAATAGGTGCAGGAGTAGGCCATTCGGCCCTTCGAGCCTGCACCGCCATTCAATATGATCATGGCTGATCATCCAACTCAGTATCCTGTACCTGATTCTCTCCATACCCCCTGATCTCTTTAGCCACAAGGGCCACATCTAACTCCCTCTTAAATATAGCCAATGAACTGTGGCCTCAACTACTTTCTGTGGCAGAGAATTTCACAGATTCGCCACTTTTTGTGTAAAAAAAAAAATTCTCATCTCGGTCCTAAAAGACTTCCTCCTTATCCTAAAACTGTGACCCCTTGTTCTGGACTTCCCCAACATCGGGAACAATCTTCCTGTATCTAGCCCGTCCAACCCCTGAAGGATTTTGTAAGTTTCTATAAGATCCCCCCTCAATCGTCTAAACGCAAGACACACATAGAGTGGAGACAGAGAGTGAACAATAGAAATGGGAATACTGTGCAGTATTTACAGCATGTCTGCAGATGTCAATAACGGAGAGAGATTTATGTCTGTACGATGATTGAGGAAGTGACTAAAAATATGCAACAGACAATATTGCAACTTCATATTTCACATTTTCTTTTGACATCGAGTGAATGCTGCCTGTCAGTGCATTCCAATCAATTCCATTTCACCACATTTCCCATTAAAATGTTCCCTCTAATACGCCTATCAACTCTCACAGAGTCATGCAGTATGGAAAAAGGTCCTTCGTCCCAACTCATACATTGCTCCCGATGTTGGGGAAGTCCAGGACAAGGGGTCACTGCTTAAGGATAAGGGGGAAATCCTTTAAAACCGAGATGAGAAGAACTTTTTTCACACAGAGAGTGGTGAATCTCTGGAACTCTCTGCCACAGAGGGTAGTCGAGGCCAGTTCATTGGCTATATTTAAGGGGGAGTTAGATGTGGCCCTTGTGGCTAAGGGGATCAGAGGGTATGGAGAGAAGGCAGGTACGGGATACTGAGTTGGATGATCAGCCATGATCATATTGAATGGCGGTGCAGGCTCGAAGGGCCGAATGGCCTACTCCTGCACCTAATTTCTATGTTTCTATGTTTCTATGTCGACCAAGACTCATTTGCCCGCTTTTGGTCCATATCCCCCTCTCCCCCCCCCCCCCCCCCCCCCCCCAAAACCTTTTCTATGCATGTACTGGTCCAACACAACAGGTCTGGCAGCATTTCTATATCTGTTTATTTATTGTGTATATATGGTCTATGGTCTATAGACACACTGAACTTTTATCTTCTGTTCTGTATTATGTTTACATATTCTGTTGTGCTGCAGCAAGCAAGAATTCCTATCTGGGACAATATTTAGCATGACTACTATCTGGGACTACATTTAGCCCTGGGCCACGGAGTTTGAACCGGTCCGTTAGCGGAGCTCGGATTCAGCCGCGGGACTTGCTCACCATCACCCGGTGGGGTCACAACATCGGAGGCCTGGGTTTCCTCAGCGCAGAGGGAGAGCAAGTACGGAAGAGACAATGACTTTGGGACTTTAAACTATGTTGAGTGTTTGTTAGTTATTTATTCTATGTTATGACTACAGGCTAAACCATTTTGTTGCACTGAAAAGTGCAATGACATTAAAATTGAATCTATCTATCTATCTATGAAGAATGTTTAAGAAAGAACTGCAGATGCTAGAAAAATCAAAGGTAGATAAAAATGCTGGAGAAACTCAGCGGGTGAGGCAGCATCTATGGAGGGAAGGAAATAGGCAACGTTTCAGGTCGAGACCCTTCTGCATGAAGAAGATGTTTTTGAAGCACTGAAGCACATATCTGGACCATGTTCACTGTAAACATGTAGCTAAAGAATGGTGTATGTGGAGGAAGGGTAGAGGCTGGTAGGAGACCACCGCACTCAGTAAATACCAGTATAGTCGCGGGCAAGAGGAACCTGGGACTATCATGCGTGACCTGATACATCAAAATAAGTGGCAGCTGTAGGGCATGCTGAGCAGTTGAAGACAGGCTGGTCTGCCGCTCTCTCCAGGGGAAGCACAGACAGTTCCTGCCGCACTGCTCTTGTTTGTAGCATTTGCAATGCAGCACAGTATTGATCATGGACCCGATGTACTCGCTTTAAAAGCCTGCATCAAAATCAACATTTAAGGGGGCAGGAGATTCCTCAAATCCAGCCAGGTGCAATGTCAATTTTGCGGTCCTTGCATTGTCAGAGCTAGCACACAACACCATAGTGCTGCAGGCAGTAACTGTAGTGTGGAGGATGGAACTGCAGATGCTGGTTTAAACCAAAGATAGACAAAAAATGCTGGAGTAACTCAGCGGGTCAGGCAGCATCTCTGGAGAGAAGGAATGCGTGACGGTTTGGGTCGAGACCCTTCTTCACACTGATGTCAGGGGAGAGGGAAGATTAAGGAACCGTTACTGTAATTGTACTGTAGCTGTTACTCAGACCAATAGTCTTTTTCCAATAGCTATTAGCGACCAGAACTTCAAATACACTGTAAAAGCCAGGATGTCATCATAGTAATAGGAGAATCATAGTAATAAAAAATAATTAACAACGTTAAGTATAATCCACCAGCACGAATTGGTGACTGGCTAACACAGAGAGCAGCAGATCAATTGAAGAGTCTTGATGTCAGATCAGTCTGAGTTACTCCAGCATTTTGTGTCTATCTTCAATTTAAACCAGCATCTGCAGTTCCTTCCTACACATTTTGTCTCTTTAAGAAGACAGGCTACTAGCTACAATGTGGAGACTGTTGAAATTGACAAGGCATTGAAATTGACAAGACAGTGAAATTGACAAGGCATTGAAATTGACAAGGCATTGAAATTGACAAGGCATTGAAATTGACAAGGCATTGAAATTGACAAGGCATTGAAATTGACAAGGCATTGACATTGACAAGGCATTGAAATTGACAAGGCATTGAAATTGACAAGGCATTTGCTTGAATGGACAGTTAACTCTATTAAATAATGTATCAAACAGCCTTTAGTATTTTTAGGTTGCAGTAGTAAAAATACATTTTTAGCTGTTAAAAAGAACTTCATGTTTGAAAACAACTAATTTCACGGAGTGACAGTTGGGTGGTTGAAGCAAATCCCTTATTCGGTGATAGTGGATAATTGTCAATAACAGATACAAATCCTCCCCATGGTGCACTATAATGAGGGTTTACTGTATATCAAACTTAAGTGAGGTGACCAAGCCTATGTATGATATTTCAGATGTGATCTCACCAGAAATATGTGTGATTGGAATATAAGCTCAAAACACTCAGCAGGCCAGTCAGCATCTGTGGAAAGAGAAACAGTTAATGTTTCAGCTGCAGGAGGAAAAAAAAACAATGAAATAAGTGTCAGACAGCAGGAAGGTTGGGGAGGGGCAACAATGGAAATACCTCTGTTATGGTGAGATCTGACGACCTTATGTGGCATGACATCTCTGAAGACACATCTGAAGAAGGGTCTCGACCTGAAACGGCACCTGGTCCTTCCCTCCGGAGATGTTGCCTGTCTCGCTGAGTAACTATAGTTTTTTGTGTCTAACTTCGGTTTAAACCAGCATCTGCAGTTCCTTCCTATACATCTCTACTCCTGGATGCAAACCTCCTTTCAGTAAAGGCCAACATTCCTGCTGCTTCCTTAATTCTTGCTCTATGTATATGTTAACTTTCAATGATCAATTATTTGATTCTCTTACCATTTAAAAAAAATCCCTTGCCTCTTTTTCATTACGGAAATGGATGATCCCATATATTTCTAAATTATGTTCCACGGGCCACATATCCCAAGGCAGCTTTGGCCACATTGCCATTCAGTTTTGTATCATCAACGTACTTGGGTATACTATGGATACACGCAAAGTGCTGGAGTAACTCAGCGGTCCTTCTTCAGACTGATTGCAAGGGGGAGCGGGGGAAAAACTGGGAGAGAAGAGAGGCCAGACAAATCACAGCCGGCAACATATGACCACAGTTTAAGAATAAGGGGTAAGCCATTTAGAACGGAGACGAGGAAACACTTTTTCTCACAGAGAGTGAGTTGTGAGTCTGTGGAATTCTCTGCCTCAGAGGGCGGTGGAGGCAGGTTCTCTGGATGCTTTAAAGAGAGAGCTAGATAGGGCTCTTAAAAATAGCGGAGTCAGGGGATACGGGGAGAAGGCAGGAACGGGGTCCTGATTGGGGATGATCAGCCCTGATCACGTTGAATTGCGGTGCTGGCTCGAAGGGCCGAATGGCCTACTCCTGCACCTAATTTCTATGTTTCTATGTTTCTATGTTTCTATTGTCTATTGTCTATTGACCTCAGGTGCGGAGGTTCCCTGATGGGCAGATTTTTAAATAGAAACATATTTGAGCCCAAATGTTACCTAAAATAGGATACAATATGCCTAAAATATGCTAAAATTGGATGTACTATAGATAGACACAGATACAGAGAGAAAGATAAGCTGGAGTAACTCAGCGGGTCAGACAGCACCTCTGGAGAAAAGGAATGGATGATGTTTCTGGTCGAGACCCTTCTTCCGTCTGCTATAGATTCTACTTGCTATAGTATATACTATACTTGAACTCTCATTGAAGTCATTGACTAACAACTGGGGCTCAATGCCGATTCTTGCAGCAACCCACCCCGATGTGAAAACAAACTGTTCAAACTACTTGTGGCAGCTCATTCCATATTCTCACCTCTATTAATTTTGGGAAGGAGCGGGAGGCTAGAATTCAAGGAACAATGGGATCTCAGATGGTTTTATATATGAAAGAGGTTATAGAAATAGGTAGGCAGGCGGTGCATGGAAGAGAGAATCGGTACTGGTGAGCGGGCTGAGGGCTCACCTCCCATGCATTCTCTTGTCCTTCAGTATGAATGTGAAGATGTATGGCAACAATCTTACTGAACTGTTGTGGAGGCACAAACGTCGTGAATAAATGGTTCTTATATACTAGGGCCGACTCCTTCCCGTGACTGCCGAGGGTGGTAGAATGTGAAGGGGAAGAAAGTTGAAGGGAATAGAAACTGGGAAAATAGGTGCAGGAGTAGGCCATTCGGCCCTTCGAGCCTGCACCGCCATTCAATATGATCATGGCTGATCATCCAACTCAGTATCCCATCCCTGCCGTCTCTCCATACCCCCTGATCCCCTTAGCCACAAGGGCCACATCTAACTCCCTCTTAAATATAGCTAATGAACTGGCCTCAACTACCCTCTGTGGCAGAGAGTTCCAGAGATTCGCCACTCTCTGTGTGAAAAAAGTTCTTCTCATCTCGGTTTTAAAGGATTTCCCCCTTATCCTTAAGCTGTGACCCCTTGTCCTGGACTTCCCTAACATCGGGAACAATCTTCCTGCATCTAGCCTGTCCAACCCTTTAAGAATTTTGTAAGTTTCTATAAGATCCCCTCTCAATCTCCTAAATTCTAGAGAGTATAAACCAAGTCTATCCAGTCTTTCTTCATAAGACAGTCCTGACATCCCAGGAATCAGTCTGGTGAACCGTCTCCGAACTCCCTTTCAATGATCACTTATTTAATTCTCTTACCATTTAAAAAAACCCTTGCCTCTTTTTCATTACGGAAATGGATGATCCCATATATTTCTAATTTATGTTCCACGGGCCACATATCCCAAGGCAGCTTTGCCCACATTGCCATTCAGTTTTGTATCATCAACGTACTTGGGTATACTATGGATACACGCAAAGTGCTGGAGTAACTCAGCGGTCCTTCTTCAGACTGATTGCAAGGGGGAGCAGGGGAAAAACTGGGAGAGAAGAGAGGCCAGACAAATCACAGCCGGCAACATATGACCACAGTTTAAGAATAAGGGGTAAGCCATTTAGAACGGAGACGAGGAAACACTTTTTCTCACAGAGAGTGAGTTGTGAGTCTGTGGAATTCTCTGCCTCAGAGGGCGGTGGAGGCCGGTTCTCTGGATGCCTTCAAGAGAGAGCTAGATAGGGCTCTTAAAAATAGCGGAGTCAGGGGATACGGGGAGAAGGCAGGAACGGGGTACTGATTGGGGATGATCAGCCGTGATCACATTGAATGGCGGTGCTGGCTCGAAGGGCAAAATGGCCTACTCCTGCACCCATTGTCTATTGTCTATTGACCTCAAGTGAGGAGGTTCCCTGATGGGCAGATTTTTAAATAGAAACATATTTGAGCCCAAATGTTACCTAAAATAGGATATAATATGCCTAAAATATGCTAACATTGGATGTACTATAGATAGTCAAGAGTCAAGAGTCAAGAGTCAATTTAATTGTCATTTGGACCCCTGGAGGTCCAAACGAAATGCCGTTTCTGCAGCCATACATTACACACAAATAGACCCCAGACACAACATAATTACATTTAACATAAACATCCATCACATAGACACAGATACAGAGAGAAAGATAAGCTGGAGTAACTCAGCGGGTCAGACAGCACCTCTGGAGAAAAGGAATGGATGATGTTTCTGGTCGAGACCCTTCTTCAGGCTGCTATAGATTCTACTTGCTATAGTAGATACTATACTTGAACTCTCATTGAAGTCATTGGCTAACAACTGGGGCTCAATGCCGATTCTTGCAGCAACCCACCCCGATGTGAAAACAAACTGTTCAAGCTACTTCTTGTGGCAGCTCATTCCATATTCTCACCTCCATTAATTTTGGGAAGGAGCGGGAGGCTAGCATCCACGGAACAATGGGATCTCAGATGGTTTTATATATGAAAGAGGTTATAGAAATAGGTAGGCAGGCGGTGGATGGAAGAGAGAATTGGTGCTGGTGAGCGGGCTGAGGGCTCACCTCCCATGCATTCACTTGTCCTTCAGTATGATTGTGAAGATGTGAAGAAGATCATCAAAGACAGCTCCCATCCTGCGTTTGGACTGTTCGACCTGCTGCCCTCTGGAAGGCGCTATAGGTGCATCAAATCCAGGACAAATAGACTCAGGAATAGTTGCTTTCCGAGAATTATAACTACTATTAATTCTAATTCACACATGCACTGACTTCACTGCCCAACACGGACTTCCATCTGTATATATGTATATATGTATGTAGCGCCGCAGAAATTGTGCACCTATTCCCCCCCCCCCCCCTTCTCCCTTCTGTTTTTTGTTTTTTCTGTTTCTTGTTTTTTGTGCTAAATTGTATGTATGCACTGAGTACGAGCAGCTTTCATTTTCACTGTACATGTATAGTGACAATAAATGGCATATCTATCTATATCTATATCTATGTACGGCAAAAATCTTACTGAACTGTTGTGGAGGCACAAACGTCGTGAATAAATGGTTCTTATATACTAGGGCCGACTCCTTCCCGTGACTGCCGAGAGTGGTAGACTGTGAAGGGGAAGTAAGTTGAAGGGAATAGAAACATAGAAAATAGGTGCAGGAGTAGGCCATTCGGCCCTTCGAGCCTGCACCGCCATTCAATATGATCATGGTTGATCATCCAACTCAGTATCCCATACCTGCCTTCTCTCCATACCCCCTGATCCCTTTAGCCACAAGGGCCACATCTAACTCCCTCTTAAATATAGACAATGAACTGTGGCCTCAACTACCTTCTGTGACAGAGAATTCCACAGATTCACCACTCTCTGTGTAAAAAAATATTTTCTCATCTCGGTCCTAAAAGACTTCCCTCTTATCCTTAAACTGTGTGACCCCTTGTCCTGGACTTCCCCAACATCGGGGACAATCTTCCTGCATCTAGCCTGTCCAACCCCTTAAGAAAGTGGGGGAAGTTTGCAAATGGCACCACTGTGGTGGGCCAGATCACGAACAATGATGAGACAGAGTAGAGGAAGGAGATAGAGAACTTGCTAACATAGTGTCAGGTCTCATCGTCTATGTCCGCAAGATGAAAGAGCTCATTATCGACTTCAAGAAGCAGGTGGAGTACGTGCTCCACTCAGCATCAATGGTTCCGAAGTGGAAATGGTTGAGAGGTTCATGTTCCTTGGCGCTAATATTACCAACGACCTGTTGTAGACCGACCGAATTGATGCGACAACCAACGCCTCTACTTCCAGAGGAGACTGTGGAAATTCGGCATGTCCCCAAACTTCAACAGGTGCACCATAAAAAGCAGAAAAAAGCTGGAGAAACTCAGCGGGTGCAGCAGCATCTATGGAGCGAAGGAAATAGGCAACGTTTCGTCCCGAAACCCTTCAGGAAGGAAATAGGTAACGTTTCGGGCCGAAACCCTTCTGGGTTTTGGCCCGAAACGTTGCCTATTTCCTTCGCTCCATAGATGCTGCTGCACCCGCTGAGTTTCTCCAGCTTTTTTGTGTACCTTCGATTTTCCAGCATCTGCAGTTCCTTCTTAAACACTGTCGAGTTGCAGCGGAGCTTGGTTTGGGTACAGCTCTGCCTAAGTCCACAAGAAATTGCAGACAGTAGTCGCTGTAGCCCAGACAATTACACCGGTCAGACATTCCTCCACTGACTCCATCAACACTTCACTTCACGCTGCCTTGGAAATGCAACCATCATAATCAAAGGCTTGTCGCACCTGAGTAATTCTTTCTTCTCTCTGCTCCCATCCAGCAGAAGGTACAGAAGCTTGAAAGCACGCACCACCAGATTCAGGAACAGCTTTCTTCCCCTCAGTTATCAGTCCTTCTGTAAGCTAGGGCAGTGATTCCCAACCTGGGGCCATATGGCAAACTTCAGGGTGGCCACAGATAAATTTGGGGATTTAATGGGCCCACAGGTTCAATGCAGGGGGGCAACTTTTTTCGTTAATAATGTCAGGGGGGGCCACAGAAAAATTAAAGAGCGCAAGGAGGGCATGAGCTAAAAACGGTTTGGAACCACTGAGCTAGGGTACTGGCCGATTCACCTCTACCCCAATGTGGACATTGGGCATTTTCTATGGACATGAGGCGCTACAATGCTGAGAACTATATTCTGGACACTGTATCTTTCCCTTTGCTCCATCTATTGTACTTGAGTTTGACTGGATTGGATTTATGTATATGATATCTGATCGGTTTGGACAGCATGCCAAAAAAAGCCTTATGCCCCTGTCCCACTTAGGAAACCTGAAAGGAAACCTCTGGAGACTTTGTGCCCCGCCCAAGGTTTCCGTGCGGTTCCCGGGGGTTTTTGTCAGTCTCCCTACCTGCTTCCACTGCCTGCAACCTCCGGTAACCTCCGGGAACCGCACGGAAACCTTGTGTGGGGCGCAAAGTCTCCAGGGGTTTCCGTTCAGGTTTCCCAAGTGGGACAGGGGCTTTACACTGTGCCACAGTACACGTGACAATAATCCTCAACCTAAACAATAATGGTATTGATGTTGGATTAGTGTCGACAGCCGGCACGAACATGGTGGGCCGAAGGGCCGAAGGGAGGTGGAACGTGTTTCTAGCTTCAGGTTCCTGGGAGTCAACATCTCCGATGACCTCTCTTGGACCCACAATACCTCTACTCTGATCAAGAAGGCTCATCAGCGTCTCTTCTTCCTGAGGAGACTGAAGAAGGTCCATCTGTCTCCTCAGATCCTGGTGAACTTCTACCGCTGCACCATCGAGAGCATCCTTACCAACTGCATCACAGTATGGTATGGCAACTGCTCTGTCTCCGACCGGAAGGCATTGCAGAGGGTGGTGAACATTGCCCAACGCATCACCGGTTCCTCGCTCCCCTCCATTGAGTCTGTCCAAAGCAAGCGTTGTCTGCGGAGGGCGCTCAGCATCGCCAAGGACTGCTCTCACCCCAACCATGGACTGTTTACCCTCCTACCATCCGGGAGGCGCTACAGGTCTCTCCGTTGCCGAACCAGCAGGTCGAGGAACAGCTTCTTCCCGGCGGCTGTCACTCTACTCAACAACGTACCTCGGTGACTGCCAATCACCACCCCCCCCCGGACACTTATTATTATTTATTCAAATCATGTGCTATGTCGCTCTTCCAGGGAGATGCTAAATGCATTTCGTTGTCTCTGTACTGTACACTGACAATGACAATTAAAAATCTGAATCTGAATCTGAATCTGAATCTTTATCCATGCTACATTGCTCTATGATTCTATTACTCAGTTGTGCAGACGGCTTCATCTCTGTGAATCCCTCGATAGCCAGATCCAGGGAATGTATAAGGTCGACGAGGGATTTGGGAATGTGTCTCTTTAGCAGATGGGGGGAGCTGGCTGGGATTACATCCCAGGATGAAGCTGGAATGCTGAGCAGTTTGGGCAGATGGGAGGTGGCCCCAAGATGCCCAGTTTGAACCCACCACTTTTGTAACAGATTCCTCTGATTTCCCTGTTTATGTATTCCACCATTTCCTCCAGTTTCAGTATTCAATTCCCACCAGGATCTAGCTTAATTCTATTCCTCCGTCCAACCTAATCCGATGCCACCCCCTGCTTCCTTCCCCGACAGCTGCATTCTAACACTGCACTGCGCTGTCAGCACAGCCATCAGTCCTGCATCCGTTATGTAACATAGAGTATTATCTCGCAAGGAAGAAAGCAGGTGATATCCAACAGGCTATCCGCTAATGTTGCGGGGCTGGCTCAGGTTAAATTGTGAGCTCCACAAATGTTGCTTCTATTAAAACACGGACCAGTCCCGCAGAACATGCAAGCTCCACACAGACAGCACCAAAGGTCAGGATCGAACCTGGATAACTGGCACTGTGAGGCAGCAGATGTACCAGTTACATCACTGTGCAGCCTACATTGGGGAAGAGAAAAGGGGTTCAGTTCAGGTGGGAGTACATGATCCTACACAGCACTACGTCAAAGATGGGCTGCTGTGTTCAGCCTGGTATTCTGGCTAATGACTGATGCCCCTGTCCCACTTAGGAAACCTGAACGGAAACCTCTGGAGACTTTGCGTCCCACCCAAGGTTTCCGTGCGGTTCCGGGAGGTTGCAGGTGGTTGCCGGAGGTTGCAGGTAGGGAGACTGACAAAAACCTCTAGAACTGCGAACCCCTAGAACTCTCAACCTCGGACAGTTGTGGACGTTGGATAATGGAGGTGAACAAACTTTTGGAAGATCAGAGATTTTTGAGGGCTAAGGGGATTCAAGATTCAAAATTCAAGATTCAAGATTCAATTTAATTTAATTGTCGTTTGGACCCCTTGAGGTCCAAACGAAATGCCGTTTCTGCAGCCATACATTACAAACAAATAGACCCCAGACACAACATAATTTACATAAACATCCCTCACATCTCCGTGATGGAAGGCCAAAAAAACTTATCTCTCCACTGCACTCTCCCCCCCCCCCCCCCCCATGTCAGAGTCAAAGTCAAAGCCCCCGGCTGGCGATGGCGATTGTCCCGCGGCCATTAAAGCCACGCCGGGTGGTGCAAGGTTGCACACCGGGTCTTAGTGTTAGAGCCCCCGGTGTGCGCTCGCAGAGTCCCGCGGCCATTCCAAGCCGCGCGGGGCGGTGCTGTAAGGCCCCGCTCCAGGAGCTCTTCAACCCCGCAACTCGGGCGGGAGAAGTCGCCGTTGCGAGAGCCCTGAAAAGCGGTCTCCCTCCAGGGACCCGCGGGCTCCCGATGCCGCCGTCCGCCAGACCCGCAGTTGCAGCCTCCGAATCTCCGGAGGTCGGGCCGCAGCAGCAGCAGTGCTCCACCACCGCTCCACCCGCTCCGGACTCGGCCAGCTCCGCGACGGTGAGGTGAGTCGTCGGCACCAGAGTCCCTGGTCTTCTCCTGTTGGAGGCCGCTCCTCGTTGCAGCCCCAACGACAACGGAGACCCGACAAGAAAAAGTCGGGTCTCCCGTGCAGGGAGAGATTTAAAAGTTACCCCCTCCCTCCCCCCCCCCACCCCCACACACACCCCCCAACAAAAAATAACAAAAACTACATAGAAACATAGACGAAAAATAATAAAAACGCGGACGGGCTGCAGAGGCCGCTGCTGACGAGAGTCGCGCCGCCTACCAATCTAGCCCAGAGAGGTCTTCGGATGGATCAGCCATGATGATACCGCATGGCAAAATAGTCATGAAGGGCAGAGTGGCCTGCTCATAAGTTCTTCTGTGTTCTTGCATCTTATATGACCTTGCAGTGCGACCCCCCACGTTTCCTCCATTATAACAATGATTATACTTTCAAATATTTCAGGGATTGTAAACCAATTTCGGACTGCTGATGTTATGAATGCCATTATGTAAAGACTTACAGGCTTGTAGGTTATTTGGCTTGGTATAAATATAATTTATCCACAGTGTGTGTAGGATAGTGTTAGTGTGTGGGGATCGCTGGTCAGCGCGGACTCGGTGGGCCGAAGGGCCTGTTTCCGTGCTGTATCTCTAATCTAAACTAAACTAAAGCCTTGACTCCCCAGTAAACACCCCAAGCAGCCAATATTTATAACTTTACTTGGAGCACCCATCTCCATGAGTGCCTCGTAGATCAGCTAACTCAGAGAGCGGAGTTGTTTAATGCAGTCACATTCTATTGATTTCCCGATACTGCAGAGTCCTCTTAAAGCTGCAGCATCTCACAGTACACGGGCACAGCACACTGACTCATTTGTAAAAGACTGTGTAAGGGCCTGTCCCACTTACGCGACCTGTACAGCACCCGTGATAGCCCGCCGAAATTTTCAACATGTTGAAAATTCAGCGGCAACCAGAAAGACGCTACGACTCTTTGGAGACCGCTCACAACCATTCGGACTATCCCTCGTAACATGTCACGGGTGACCTCTCATGACCACAGGAGACCTCTCAAGACCTCTCACAACCATAGGAGACCTCTCAGGACCTCTCAGGACCTCTCACAACCTATCACGGGTGCCAGCAGTCGCCTTTAAGTCGCGTAAGTGGGACAGGCCCTTTATTCAGATATAGTGCATATCAAGCACTTTTTAGGACATACCAAAACATTTAAAAGTCATTGAAGTGCTTTTGAGGTGTGGTCACTTTAGGAGACACTGCCACCATTTTACGCTCTGCAAGCTTTCATAAACAACAAAACAGACGTCAGGCTCTGAGCCTCTCAGAGTCTCCACTGAAGATCAGATCATTATCTCCTAGTCAACAAGTTAATCTCCTTGAGCAGAATACAAAAACGCTTGAGGATACATACAGGAGGAACTGCAGATGCTGGAATGTTGGAGTAACTCAGCAGGTCAGGCGGCATCTACTTGTCTAACTGTTTCTTGGGCAGATTTTGGGGGCAACAAAAGATCGGTTCCAATTTAGTTTTTAGTTATTACAACAGAAAGAGGCCAGTTGGTGGCTGGCTCCAAAAGAGCAATCCCATCTAACTCTTACCCCTTCTATTTTCCCCTGTACCACTACAATTTCTCACTGCCCCCCCTCTCTCTCGCACACCCACACAATCAAATTCCCTTCAAATCTTTGCCACTTTCCTTGGAGTAATTTGCCAGCACACCTTTAGGATGAGGGAGGAGACCAGCGTATCCAGGATTAAATATATTCAAGATGGAGTTAGGTATTATCCTTAGGACGAGAGGGATCAAGGAATATGCAGAAAGGCTGGGTCAGTGTGCTGAATTTGGAGATCAGCTATGATCAGTTTGAATGGTGGAATGGGCTCAAAGGGCCGAATGGCCTACTCAGCTCTCTGTTTTCTTTGTAAACCCAAGTGATCACAGGGGCTTCATGCAAACTCCACTAAGACAGCATCAAATCTGGCAGGCAGCAGCAGCACTACCTGAAGCTCCATCAAGCCACACTATACGGCAATGTTGAGCGAAAGGTTAAGACATGATTAGGTATTAGGGAGAAATCTGCTGTTCTTCTAAGACTAACACCATGGGGACATTTACATCCACCTGGAAGAGCAAAGGGGAAGTGATTTACTACCTCCTCTTACCTGACAGGTGGCATCAATAATTGAGCAACACCAGCAGGGATTATTCTACATGTATTTTTCTTATTGTCATGTGTACTGAGCTGCAGTGAAGTGATTTTTGTTTTGTCCCTGGAATGCCACACTAACCTGAGGAAGCTTCAGGCAACACTGAACAACAGCAGTAATAACCTTACATTCATATAGAACCTTCAGCATTGCAATAGTCCTGCTGAGTTATGCCCCTGTCCCACTTAGGAAACCTGAACGGAAACTTCGGGAGACTTTGCGCCCCACCCAAGGTTTCCGTACGTTTCCCGGAGGTTGCAGGTGGTTGCCGGAGGTTGCAGGTAGTGGAAGCAGGTAGGGAGGCTGACAAAAACCTCCGGGAACCGCACGGAAACCTTGGGTGGGGCGCAAAGTCTCCAGAGGTTTCCGTTCAGGTTTCCTAAGTGGGACAGGGGCATTTACTCAGCAGGACAGGCAGCATCTCTGGAGGTTTTTGTCAGCCTCCCTACCTGCTTCCACTACCTGCAACCTCTGGCAACCACCTGCAACCTCCGGAAACCGCACGGAAACCTTGGGTGGGGCGCAAAGTCTCCAGGGGTTTCCGTTCAGGTTTCCTAAGTGGGACAGGGGCATAAGTCCAGCTTTTTGTGTCTATCAACAATGCAAAAGCACCTCAAGGTCCTTCACACCGGGGCATAACTGAACCAAAAGGTAGGGAGTCACAGAGTGGTACATTAAACATAGAAGCATAGAAAATAGGTGCAGGAGTAGGCCATTCGGCCCTTCGAACCTGCACCGCCATTCAATATGATCATGGCTGATCATCCAACTCAGTATCCTGTACCTGCCTTCTATCCATACCCCCTGATCCCTTTAGCCACAAGGGTCACATCTAACTCCCTCTTAAATATAGCCAACGAACTGGCCTCAACTACCTTCTGTGGCAGAGAATTCCAGAGATTCACCACTCTCTGTGTGAAAAATGTTTTCCTCATCTCGGTCCTAAAAGATTTCCCCCTTATCCTTAAACTGTGACCCCTTGTTCTGGACTTCCCCAACATCGGAAACAATCTTCCTGCATCTAGCCTGTCCAACCCCTTAAGAATTTTGTAAGAGTCTATAAGATCCCCTCTCAATCTTCTAAATTCTAGCGAGTACAAGCCAAATCTATCCAGTCTTTCTTCATATGAAAGTCCTGACATCCCAGGAATCAGTCTGGTGAACCTTCTCTGTACTCCCTCTATGGCAAGAATGTCTTTCCTCAGATTAGGAGACCAAAACTGTACGCAATACTCCAGGTGTGGTCTCACCAAGACCCTGTACAACTGCGGTAGAACCTCCCTGCTCCTATACTCAAATCCTTTTGCAATGAAAAGCACCTACAAAGGTACTCACTGTTTGGGTGGGTGACATTTTAGTCTTTGACGTTTTCTCCTCAGTGCAGCCAAGCTGAACTGACGCAGCAGAGATCGTCAATAAACCCTGGCACTTGCCAACCCTCCATGGCACAAAATCACAACCCACAAATCATTTATCACTTGGCCATCAGGGGAAGTTGCGATTTGCAAAATATTGAACCAAGTACAACCTGCTAACATTGTGACGGACAATTAATCAGTCTGCATTATGATTTGTGAGAACCTGTGAATCCATTTTGGATTCCAGACACGATTCAACAAGATGGAATTGTGTACAAAGGATTAGGAAGCTGAGTAGTTGATTACAAATGTCTCGGTTTTATTTTTCATTATTCAACTCAGACCCATTTTCCTACAAAATGCGGGAATCCTAGTTTCTCAGGGGAAAATGTATTTAATTGATAAGACAACTGCTAGGAAAGTCATTTTATGGTACAACCCCAAACCCAGGAAAGAATTCTATTTTTTAAATGAGCACTACACGCTACATTGGAACTCCCAACTCCATTCTCCTGCCTTCTCGCTAGCTGGTACCAATCAAGAATCCGTCAATCTCCGCCTTAAAAATATCCACTGACTTGCCCTCCACAGCCGTCTGTGGCAATGAATTCCACAGATTCACCACCCTCTGACTAAAGAAATTCCTCCTAATCTCAATAGACAATAGGTGCAGGAACAAGCCATTTGGCCCTTCGAGCCAGCACCGCCATTCAATGTGATCATGGCTGATCATCCCCAATCAGTACCCGGTTCTTGCCTTCTCCCCATATCCCCTGACTCCACTATTTTTAAGAGCTCTATCTAGCTCTCTCTTGAAAGAATCCAGAGAACCGGCCTCCACCACCCTCTGAGGCAGAGAATTCCACAGACTCACCACTCTCTGTGAGAAAAAGTGTTTCCTCGGCTCCGTTCTAAATGGCTTACTCCTTATTCTTAAACTGTGGCCCCTGGTTCTAGACTCCCTCAACATCGGGAACATGTCTCCTGCCTCTAGCGTGTCCAAACCCTTAACAATCTCCTTTCTGAAGGTACGTCCTTTTAATCTGAAGCTGTGGCCCCTGGTCCTATTCTCTCCCACTAGTGGAAACACCTTCTCCACATGCACTCCATCCAGGCTATCTCCTGATAGATGAGCTTAAAGTGGCCCATATCCCAGTAAATATCTTGAAGTGGGAAGTCAATGAAGCTACAGAGGTAAACAAAGAACTGGCGTTATATTATCCTGGGGACATATTCAATGGACATGAGCTGTTTAATTCTGAGTTGTTTAGCATTTCCCCGTTAGTTTGGGTCCTTATTTTTATTTGCTCTCATTGAACATTAATATTGCAAGGTAACCATGAGTTTGATCAAAGGCTGGGTTCAAGTCCATTTAATTTTATTTTGTCCACAAATTGAGGCAGGCGTCTGTCCATTACAGGGCATTGATTTTTGTGAAGTCGCTGATGAAGCAGACAGCTGACCTCTGCATAACATCAATGACCTCAGCCGCTCATCACGCCCAGCAGTACAGCACTCAATGCTGCGATGGTAAGATCCATGACTGGGGGTCAGGGTCAGTCTCCACAGAGACAGTAAGGAGAGCCGTCGATCGCACTAGGTTAGCAATGGTCCCCGCGAGACCTAGGGGCTGTGCGTTCATTGTGGTGCATTTAGTGGAGCTGCTGCCTTGCTGTGCCAGATACCTGGAGTTCAATCCAGACCTAGGGCGCTGAGGTGCTCGCAAATTCTTCCAGCGACCATGTACGTGTCCTCCGGATGCTGCGGTTTTTCCCCAGCATCCCAAAGATTTGCGGGGTGGGATGATAGGCTAAATGGCTGCCCCAAATTGCCTCTAGCGCGTGCGATGTGGGTGGGAAGTTGATGAGAATGTAGGGAGGACAGAATGGGATTTATGGAGGTTTAGTGCAACTGGTGGTGGGATGAGGGGCATTTTTCCACATTGTATATGCCTCCAAGACGCCATAAGACTTCTCCAGCCCGTGCCGCAGGGTTGGAACGACCGGGAGCGGGGTCATACATCGCCCGGCGCGGCTTCATGGCCGTGGGATATTCCAGCGCCCGCCGGGGGCTCCAACTTCGAGACTTTTAGACCGGGAGCAGGGCCGTAAATCGCCCCCCCCGCGGCCTAAAATGGCCGTGGGACTTATCATCGCCCGCCTGGGGCTTGGACATCGGGAGAGACATGGAGAACAGGGGAGAGAAAAGACTTTGCCTTCCATCACAGTGGGTCCACTGTGATGGATGTTTGTGTGAATTTAATTGTGTGTATGTCTAGGAATTGTCTTTGTTTGTATGGCTGTGGAAACAGAATTTCGTTTAAGCCTCACTGAGGCTCAAATGACAATAAAATAATTGTAATTGTAATTGTAATTGTAAAGGGCCTGTCCCACTGTACGAGTTAATTCAAGAACTCTCCAGAGTTAAAAAAAAAAATCAAACTCGTGGTAAGCACGTGGAATGTACGTAGCGGGTACGTCGGAGCTCGGGACGTCTCTTAGCGGCTCGTAACGCTGACGGCAGGTACTCGGGTAAGCTCGTGAAGATTTTTCGACATGTTGAGAAATGTCCACGAGAGCCCCGAGTACCTACGAGCGGCGATTTACCGTAATTCTCCCAGTTTGAATCAGGGGAAACTCGGGCAAACTCTTGAATTAGCTCGTACAGTGGGACAGGCCCTTTAGTCTTGTTAGACTGTAAGACCATAAAATATAGGAGCAGAATTAGGCCATTCAGTCCATCTAGTCTACTCCACCATTCAATCATGGCTAATCTGGTTCAAAGTTACCACCTACCAACCACCTCTACACTTGGGCGGGTTTTGTTTGAACTGGGATCTGAAGTTTTGGATTCTGCGATGTGCTTTGAGTTCTCCGGATTTACAGAAGTTTATGAATACCTGGAAAAAAGTGACCAGGTACATGTAACGGTCCAGGATTTATCATTAGCCATATCATCGGACATTCCGCAAAGAGGCTGCTCCTTAAAAGCTTGAGATTCCTGTTCGTATTTGAGCATCTCACGATGCTCTATATGAATGTATCTGCACTGATCTACCATCTGCCTTTCATTGAAGGGATTACAAAAAATACTTCCGTTCACAGTGGAGCAGGGGGTTAGAGCTGCTGCCTCATAACGCCAGAGATCCGGGTTCAATTCCGACTTTGGTTGCTATCTGTGTGGAGTTTCCATGTTCTCCCTGTTAATGCGTCCCTGTTAGGGCGACAGATGGCGCAATGGGCTAAGTGTTCGGCTGGCAACCGGAAGGTAGCCGGTTCGAATCCCGCTTGGAGTGGTGCCTACTGTCGTTGTGTCCTTGGGCAAGACACTTCACCCAGCTTTGCCTGCGTGTGAATGTGTGTGAGTGTGTGTGAGTGATTGGTGGTGGTCGGAGGGGCAGATTAGCAGCCACGCTTTCGTCAGTCTGCCCCAGGGCAGCTGTGGCTACAGAAGTAGCTCACCGCCACCGAGTGTGACTGAGGAGTGAATGAATAATGCGATGTAAAGCGCCTTGAGTATCTAGAAAGGCGCTATATAAATCCCATCCATTATTATTATTATTAATGCATGGATTTCTTCCAGGTGCTCCCTTCCTCCCAGGTCCCAAAGACGTGCGGGCCGTCTGTTAATTGGCCATTGGTAATTGCCCCTAGTATGTATGGAGTGGTTTAAGTGGGATAATATAGAACCGGTGTGAATGGGTCGGCATGGACTCAGTGAGCTGAAAGTAGACACAACATGCTGGAGTCACTCAGCGGGACAGGCAGCATCTATGTAGAGAAAGAATGGGGAGAGAAGGTTACACAAAAAAGCTGGAGAAACTCAGCGGGTGCAGCAGCATCTATGGAGCGAAGGAAATAGGCAACGTTTCGGGCCGAAACCCTTCTCCAGAATGGGGAGAGAAGCCTGCCCTGCTGAGTTACTCCAGCATCTTGTGTCTATCTTTGATTTAAACCAGCATCTGCAGTTCATAGAAACATAGAAACATAGAAATTAGGTGCAGGAGTAGACCATTCGGCCCTTCGAGCCTGCACCGCCATTCAATATGATCATAGCTGATCATCCAACTCAGTATCCCGTACCTGCCTTCTCTCCATACCCCCTGATCCCCTTAGCCACAAGGGCCACATCTAACTCCCTCTTAAATATAGCCAATGAACTGTGGCCTCAACTACCCTCTGTGGCAGAGAGTTCCAGAGATTCACCAATCTCTGTGTGAAAAAAGTTCTTCTCATCTCGGTTTTTAAAGGATTTCCCCCTTATCCTTAGGCTGTGACCCCTTGTCCTGGACTTCCCCAACATCGGGAACAATCTTCCTGCATCTAGCCTGTCCAACCCCTTAAGAATTTTGTAAGTTTCTATAAGATCCCCTCTCAATCACCTAAATTCTAGAGAGTATAAACCAAGTCTATCCAGTCTTTCTTCATAAGACAGTCCTGACATCCCAGGAATCAGTCTGGTGAACCTTCTCTGCACTCCCTCTATGGCAATAATGTCCTTCCTCAGATTTGGAGACCAAAACTGTATGTGGGCTCGAAGGGCCAAATGGCCTACTCCTGCACCTATTGTCCATTGTCTATTGTCTATTGTCTATTGTCAATTAACCTACAAACCTGTACGTCTTTGGAGCGTGGGAGGAACCTGAAGATCTCGGAGAAAACCCACGCGGTCACGGGGGAAGAATGTACAAACTCCATACAGACAGCTCCCGTAGTTGGGATCGAACCTGGGTCTCGGGCGCTGTAAGACAGCAACTCTACCACTGAGCTTGTTTACAAAGATTGAGTCATGACCCCATAATCCAGTGTCCATTGTTAAGTGAATAAAGTGCACCACATAAGTTCTCGACTCAATTATACATGAGAACATTATAGAGATGAAACAGTTAGGAGTTACAGGAGATGTTACAGCGAATTGCAAGAAGCTGTGCCCAGTCCAGAGGAAATTCAATAGGGAATGAATTAAAATGTTACATATTGTGCACAAAATGAATTGTGCATAAAACGGAAGGTTTCGGTTGATTATTGTCATGTGTACTGAGGTTCAGTGAAAAGCTTTGCTTTTGCAGAGATCAGATATACCAGAAATAAATGCAATCAAATCGAACTCAATTACTTTAGATAGAGCAAAGGGGAAGATACAGAGTGCAGAATATAGTTCTCAGCATTGTAGCGCATCAGTTCCATAGACTTATGGAATAAGGATAAATGGGTCCAGTTTCTGGGCATCTGTCTTCAAGGGAAAATGTGCTGGAGAAACTCAGTGGGTGCAGCAGCATCTATGGAGCGAAGGAAATATGCAACGTTTCGGGCCGAAACCCTTCTTCAAACCCTTGAAGGGGAAGCTAGTTAAACGCTTGAGAGGGAGAATGGACTTGGTATGGTTAAAGATGCTGAGATGGCTCAGTGTGGGAGGAGGTTAATGTTCAGTAAAAACATCCAGCCAGCCTAATGATTTGTTTCCATGCTATGTTATATTAAAGTGGCATTTCATTTAGTAAACCCAAGTCCTCTCTGCAAAGACGGAAATAAATCAATAAACGCCTTAACATTTGTGCTTCTCTTTTGCTACCTCCGCCAGTGTTGGATTAAATGAGATTGACGTTTTTGAGAAATCCCCCTACACCGAGTCCCTATAGCAACGATTCCCCACCGCAGGCTGTGTTCATCAGTGTAGAGGGTTTAGCAAAGTCAAACACCGGGTGAATTAATCATTTGGATTGCCTGCGCTGCGATGCACTCCCGCAAGCTGCACTGAGCAGACTGGTCTAAAGACGTCACTGCTCATTGACGTCATGTGTACACTGAAGGTGTGACTTGGCAGCATTCCCCGAACGAAATGCAAAGCGCAAGCTACACACCGGCAATCAGCTCGAGCATCCTGCGAGACCCGAGGTCGCACTTTGCGGCAAAGTTTTGTGTACACAACAACAACTGGGCTAAGGACCCCCAGAATGGTAGGAGCCGGTGCTATGTATTAAAAGGGGAGGTGGTGCTGAACAGAACGCCTTTGCAGATATATAAACATTTATACTGAAGACAGACACAAAGTGTTAGAGTAACTCAGCGGGTCAGGCAGCATCCCTGGAGGACATGGATGGGTTAGAAACATAGAATCATAGATTCCTGGGTTAACCTAGATTAACATGGGTTAACACACAAAAGGACACAAAGTGAGGCAGCATCTATGGAGCGAAGGAAATAGGCAACGTTTCGTCCCGAAACAAGTGAGGCAGCCTATTTCCTTCGCTCCATAGATGCTGCCTCACCCACTGAGTTTCTCCAGCATTTTTGTCTACCTTCGATTTTCCAGCATCTGCAGTTCCTTCTGTTTTTTTTTTAATTTATTGTATTAGAAACATAGAAACATATGTCGTTGCCTATTTCCTTCGCTCTATAGATGCCGCCTCACCCGCTGAGTTTCTCCAGCATTTTTGTCTACCTTCGATTTTCCAGCATCTGCATTTCCTTCTTAAACTAACTCAAGGTCAGTTTTTTTTTTTTAATTTATTGTATTAGAAACATAGGAACATAGAAATGAGGTGCAGGAGTAGGCCATTCGGCCCTTCGAGCCTGCACCGCCATTCAATATGGTCATGGCTGATCATCCAACTCAGAAGCAATTAGAAGCAATTGTATAAGAATAAAGCAATCGACGTGAAAGTTATACCATTTCCGTACAGCTTTTAATTTTTAACATTAATACATAAATCAAAAAAAAAAAGAAAAAAGGAACGAATTAAGAAAAAATAGAAAAATGTAAAAGATCCCTAAACCACCCGAAGAAATGCAAGAAGAAAAAAAAGAAATGAGAAAAAAAGATGGAGATATGCCCCACTGTCCATCTTATACAAAGGACATAAAGTGCTTGAGTAGTAACTCAGCAGGTTATGTAATATCTCAGGAGAATGTGGATAGGTGACGTTCCGGGCTGAGACCCTTCTTCAGACTGACTCAAAACATTTTTTTTTTTTTTTTTTTCCTTTTTGTCTTTTCATCTTTGTGTTTTAAAAAAATATATTTATAATTTTCCTTTTAAAGATTGAACTATGTTTACATAGAGACCGGGAGGTCTATATTCATTGTGTATTTTGACACTGGTCTCATATTAGGTTAAACCTGTTATTAATGTAATCCTGATCTCTCTGTATCGATACCATTCTTATGTTTATCATTCCTCTTTATTTATTTATTTGTCTGTTTATTTTTGTTAGGCGTAAGTACAATACTGTGGTACCTCAGCACCTAATACTTGTTGAGGGGAGAATACGTGTTCGGCACGGACTAGAAGGGCTGAGATGGCCTGTTTCCGTGCTGTAATTGTTATATGGTTACATGGTTATATGACATATTACATTTCATATACACAACTTCTTAGTTTTTAATTTTATAGCAAAACAGGAGTAAGGAAGTAAAGAGAAAAGAAGAGATTGACATAATAATAATCATCTTATTTATATAATAATTTTATTTATATAGCACATTTTTAGTCAACTTGCATTGACCCCAAAGTGCTTCACATAATTACATTACATTTACACACAGGCAAAGGTGGGTGAAGTGTCTTGCCCCAAGGACACAACGACAGTATGCACCACTCCAAGTGGGATTCGAACCGGCTACCTTCCGGTTGCCAGCCGAACACTTAGCCCATTGCGCCATCTGTCATCTGTAAGTTTATCATTATTCGATTTGCTCTGTTTTTTATGTTTTATTTTTGCTTTTTTTGGGGGGGGAAAAACAATAAAAGGATTTAAAAAGAAAAAGAAGTCCGACCCGAAACATTGCCTCCATGTTCTCCAGAGATGCTGCCTGACCTGTTGAGGTACTCCAGCACTTTGTGTCCTTTTGAGCAAACTGCTTTGACAGGGTAGACAATGGGTTAAGCAGTGTTAAGGAGAGAGCTGTTGTATTACAGCGACATCAGAACTGGATTGGTCGTGTATACACAGGAAGCCATGCTGAAAACTCCACGAAATTGACTATTAATTGGGAGATAAGAATGGGCCTGTTATCCTAACAGCACTCTCTGCTCAAGTGTTCCTCCTCTGCTCCGAGTACCACTTGCTCAGTTTATTGTACAATCGCAAACCTAGTTGACACTAACTGACATTTATTGTCATAATTATAAAATGGATTGGTTTGAATTTGTCTATTTATCTTTTATTGGAGGCTATTGTTGCTAGCTAAGTCAACACTGGTTGCCCTTAAATAGTGCCCTTAGAGCTTGGTGTGTGGGGCCTCGCATTCATCATTACCTTCTAAGAGGTAGGCCAAATCAGTCGAGTGAAGCCCAGTCAGTGGCAGGTTCACCACCACAGTCCACAGGGTATCAACACCCCAGGCCAAGCTCAACCAAGAACTGGCCCGCTAATAGGGCTCAAGTCTAGGGCCCAACCAGCCACTGTCAGCGGTAGAGAGGAGAAGATGGAAGGAAAAAAGCCGAATGGAGCAGTCACTGGCTGTGGCTGGAGAGAAAAGATGCTGTCTGGGCTGCCACGTGACCATCTAGATGCTAACCATAAAGCACACACCCAGGGCTGATCACCCTGCGGTGGGCCTGCCTCGACTGTGGGCATCTTGTGATAAAAGGCCGAAACACTCAGTGATGTTGAGGTACACAACTGAAGATGTGTCTGATTTGTAGCAAAATCACCTAGTGGTCACCCCCAAGAATACCGGGTGTCAGTTGTGGTGAAGAACCTTATGCCCCTGTCCCACTTAGGAAACCTGAACGGGAAACCTCTGGAGACTTTGCGCCCCACCCAAGGTTTCCGTGCGGTTCCCGGAGGTTCCCGGAGGTTTTGGTCAGTCTCCCTGCCTGCTTCCACTACCTGCAACCTCCGGCAACCACCTGCAACTCTCCAGAGGTTTCCGTTCGGGTTTCCTAAGTGGGACGAGGATTGTAACATCCAGTCCTACTAATCAATGTGTGATATGCCAACTGCTTAAGCTGCAGCAATCCCTTAGGTATAGGCGGCCCTTCTTCGAACTGAGTCAGGGGGGAGGGAAAGGGGAGATATGAAAGGGTGAGGCGTCAAAACAAGAGATAAAAGGTGCAGCGAAAGTTGCAGAACCCTCGTCGGAGAGAGGAGGAGAACTCTCTAAAGTAGACATACCCCGAGGAGATTTTGCATTGGAGCAGACGAAATGTGTAGGAAGGAACTACAGATGCTGGAGTAACTCAGCGGGGCAGGCAGCATCTCTGGAGAGAAGGGTGATGTAGTATCCTGTGATGCTGCCTGACCCACTGAGTGACTCCAGCATTTTGTGTCTATTTTGGGTGTAAAACAGCACCTGCAGTTCCTTCCTACACCTTAGGTAAAGGCCCTTTCTTAGGTCTGTCGGGTAGGAACTATTTTAGTGGTCTGGGAAACGACTACTGGAATTTTCAACAAATCTTTATTCACAAGTTTGATTGCCGGTATGCAAGTTCTACAGACACGTCTGCCCACAACGGTGGTCAGTGCTGAACTAACGTGCGCAAGTGAAGACCGCGCGAAATAAGCGGTCCCTCCCGAGCCACGTGGCCGCGGCTTCCGAACGCCGGGTTCGATCTCTGCATACGCCTCTACACTATCACAATTTGAACCAAAGATCCTATAGCAGATAGGATACAGCTATTGGATCTTTGATTTGAACCCAGCAATGATGAAGGGAAAATAATTGATTTCCAAGTCATGAGAGCACACAGCTTTGAGGGGAACCAGTAGGTGGTGGCTTTTCCATGCACCTGCAACCCTTCCCCCTCTTGGAGGTAAAGGTCATGATGTGGGAGGTGCTTTCATGGTAGCTTGCGCAGTGTATTTTGTAGATGAGTGTTGTAGCTACTTGGCACCAGATGTCAAGGAGGGGTGAATGGAGAGACAGCAGATTGCAGATGGAGGAATCCCAACAGGCTGCAGATGCTGCGATCTGGTACAAGGAAGTGAATGTGTAGAAAGGAACTGTAGATGCTGGTTTCAACCGAAGATAGACACAAGAAGCTGCGGGAAAGGCAGCATCTCGTGAGAGAAGGAATGGCTGACGTTTCGGGTCGAGACACAGTCTGAGGAAGGGTCAGAGGGTGGTGGAGGCTGGAACTTTCAAGAGAGAGCTGGATAGGGCTCCTAAATACAGCGGAGGCAAGGGATATAGGGAGAAGGCAGGAACGGGGTACTGATTGTGGATGATCAGCCATGATCACATTGAATGGCAGTGCTGGCTCGGAGGGCCAAATGGCCGACTCCTGCACCTATTGTCTATTGTCTATTGTCTAAGAAGGGTGCCAACCCCAAATGTCACCCATTCTTTTTCTTCATTGATGCTGCCTGACCTGCTGAGTTACTCCAGCGCTTTGTGTCCATCTTTGATCCCTTGCTAGTGGGAATAATCTTTTTTTTAAAACACACTGTCGCCATGCCAAATTATGGGATTGAAGGTATGATTTTGAAAGTAATGAAATATTAAACACCAGGCACAGTACCAATCAAAATGCACTGGGGTTTAGAAGGATGAGGGGGGGATCTTATACAAACATATAAAATTATGCCTGAATTTCGCTCCATAGATGCTGCTGCACCCGCTGAGTTTCTCCAGCATTTTTGTCTACCTAAAATTATAAAAGGACTGGACAAGCTAGAAGCTAGATGCAGGAAATTCGAGCACAGAGCTGGCTCTGAGGTTATTAATGCTGCGCGGGGCTTAAATAGAATAGTGATATCTTTCTTCCTTGTCACCCCTTTAAATGGCTTCAGACCTGGGATGAAATGAATGCCTCCAGGATGTTGGTGGTGCTCCAGGAGGTCGGTGGTGAGGAGTAATATGCCGCAGCAGTCCGAGAAAATGGCAGCGTTCCAGCACACAGCTCGTTGGGTTTCTGTGAGGTGCATACTAAGGCTCCGAGTCACCAATTTCACCCGCACAAATGAGATTTATAAATCTGTTTTTGCTGCTCCCAAGACAGCAGTGCTGTGGCAACAGCCCATCCCCAGGGTGATTAATCCGACCTCTGCATCAACATAATGAATGGGCCATCGGTAGTTCAGCTCTAATTTACAGGGAGAATTCCACTTCCATTTCAATAGGGGAGACAGTTATTGTCAAGAAATGTATAATATGCAACTGACCGAGCTGCAAACACTGCAATTTACCACCTGCCACCCACACATGCTCCTCACATCACTGACAATCTACTCCCACTTGTGAACCAATGCAGACATTACATCAAGTACATAAAGGAACATTCTTTCCATCAGGTGTAGGGTCGATATTAAGAGGGCACGGATATAAGGTTAAAGAAAATGGAAACAAAATAAACTGCAGATGCTAGATATTTGAAACACAGAAAATGTTATAAATACATACCGGGTCAGACACACAGCACCTGTGGAAAGAGAAACTGTTAATGGTTTAGGTCGGGGACCCTTTGTCAGTACTGGGAAAGATGAAAAACAAACAAGTTATTGTTTCTAGGGGAGATGGTGGGGGAGGGATGTGTAGAACAAAGTGGACATTTCCGGTGGGGTGAGACCAAATGGGGCAGTGACTAAAGGGCCCGTGCCACTTGGCCGTCATTCGCGCGCCATTTATGCAACCTGCTAGCGTGTGGGTAGTGTGTGGGTAGTGTGTGGGTAGCGTGTAGGTAGCATGTGGGTAGCGCGTGGGTAGCATGTGTGTAGCATGTGGGTAGCGCCTGGGTAGCATGTGGGTAGCGCGTGGGTAGTGTGTGGGTAGCGTGTGGGTAGCGTGTGGGTAGCATGTGGGTAGCGCGTGGGTAGCGTGTGGGTAGCATGTGGGTAGCGCGTGGGTAGCGTGTGGGTAGCATGTGGGTAGAGTGTGGGTAGCATGTGGGTAGCGTGTGGGTAGCATGTGGGTAGCATGTGGGTAGCATGTGGGTAGCGCGTGGGTAGCATGTGGGTAGCGTGTGGGTAGCATGTGGGTAGCGTGTGGGTAGCGCCTGGGTAGCGTGTGGGTAGCGCGTGGGTAGCATGTGGGTAGCGTGTGGGTAGCGCGTGGGTAGCATGTGGGTAGCATGTGGGTAGCGCGTGGGTAGCGTGTGGGTAGCGTGTGGGTAGCGTGGGTAGCGCGTGGGTAGCGTGTGGGTAGCATGTGGGTAGCGTGTGGGTAGCGTGTGGGTAGCACGTGGGTAGTGTGGGTAGCGTGTGGGTAGCGTGTGTGTAGCATGTGGGTAGCGTGTGGGTAGCGTGTGGGTAGCATGTGGGTAGCGCGTGGGTAGCGCGTGGGTAGCGCGTGGGTAGCGCGTGGGTAGCGCGTGGGTAGCGTGTGGGTAGCGCGTGGGTAGCATGTGGGTAGCACGTGGGTAGCATGTGGGTAGCATGTGGGTAGCATGTGGGTAGCACGTGACGGGGGCATGGAGTGGCGTGGAGGAGTGTGGACTTCGTCATGCACAAAATCCTCGCGCACCACCGACCTGTTGCGTAACTGACGGCCAATGTGGGACAGACCCGTAACACATTAGGCTTTTTCGTCTGTGTAATGTGTTGCAAATGGGCAACGGTAGAGTTGCTGCCTTACAGCGCCAGAGACCCGGGTTTGATCCTGACTATAGGTGCTATCTGTACAGAGCTTGTACCTTCTCCCCGTGACAGCGTGGGTTTCCTCCTGGCGCTCCGATTTCCGCCTACACTCCAAAGACGTGCAGGTTTGCTGGTTAATTGGCTTCTGTAAATTGCCACTAGTGTATAGGATGTGAGTGTGGGATAAATACAACCTGTGTATGGGTGATAGTCCTTCATTTTGCAGCCGACTTGACTTGGCGATGCAAGGTTTTTTATTTATTAGCTGTGTCTTTTTTGGAATGGGAAATAGACATAGCCATTTGTGCTCCCACCTATGCCAATAAAGGATTCAGCCAAGAAACGTTGTTCATTTTCAGGATCTTCTGATCTCTCTTTACTCTTGGGAAGCTGCTCATGAGCTGGCTTCTTGAACTGCGGCAGTCCTTCTGGTGAAGATACCGCCACAAGGTTGTTGGGCCGGGAGTTCCAGGAGTAAAAATCAGCCATAATAAAAGTATTTCTAAATTAGGATGGTATGTAAATTTGAGGCGAATCTGCAAGTGGTGATGTTTCAATGTGCATCCTGCCCTTGTCCTTCTTACTGATTTACTAATTACTGATTTACTAATTACTGATTTACTAATTACTTAAAAATTACTAATTCCTTCAAATTATGGTTTTAACGTAGGTGGGGACATGCCTCTGGCCCTTGCAGTAACACAACATCTCTCCTGCTTCAGTGGACTTAAGGGCCTGTCCCACGAGCATGCAACCTGCATGCGGCAAGCGCGATCAAACCGGAAGCGGGGGCCGCGCGGAGGGCGAGTGATCCCTGTACAGGGCCGGTCCCGCCTGCAAGCGGCGAGCGTGACCAAACCGGAGGCGGGGGCCGCGCGGAGGGCGAGTGAGTGACGTGAAGTTCGAGCGAAGTCCGCGGGAAGTTTGCGCTAGGCGTACGCCGTCAAGACACTGCGTACGCCGTTGAGACGCTGCGCACACCCGTCGATGCGGTGCTTACGGCCTCAATGTGCCTGCGGCCCAGCAGGCAATTGCCGCGCGGAATTTATGAACAGTGTCAGTTTTTGGGAGCCCCGTGCGATGTAGGGACCAGCTCCGCACAACTCCATACAGCTCCGGCGATCGAAGTGGGACCGGCCCCGCGAGGGCGTACGGCTCAAGCGACCACGTTAGGTCGCGCTTGCCGCATGGAGTCGCATGCTCATGGGACCGGCCCTTAAAGATAGAGAATCAAAAGGAAACGAGTCAACCTTCATCCTTTGCATGAAATAAAGGGATTTAGACTAAAATGTGTCCACCACATTCCTGACCCTGCTGCATAACTCTGCCTCTTGCAATCAAGATCCATTCATGATGAGACTCAGGTAAATGTGAATCACTATCCAGATTTTGGAGACATCTTTCAGCAAAGACAAACACTGATGAAGAAATGCATCATCACTTCCATGCATCAGCAAACCTATTGGGCAATTATGGAGAAGATAGTTGAACTATCTTTGAAACTTTGAAACACTGATCCTTACCCTTCTGTATGCACAAGAGACGTGGAGAAATTACATTAAGTACCTCCAAATATTAAAGTATACCACCAATGATGTCTGAACAAAATGTTCCACATTAACTGGCATGAGATGCAATTTAATGCAGTCCTTCTCTCCTATGTTAACCCCAAATCAATGCTCAGTTCACACTGGTGGATAGACAACAGTGTACACATGCCTGACTTCCAGAGCAAACCGTAGACTCAAAAAGCTGGAGTAACTCAGCGGGACAGGCAGCATCTCTGGAGAGAAGCAATGGGTGACGTTTCGGGTCGAGACATCTTCTTCAGACTTGCTCCCAGAGCAAGCCCTCTGCTCTACCTCAGTATGAGATACTGTATCAAAGACAGAGAAAACATTTGGGGGATGTTCTCAATTCATCCTTGAAAAATGTGTCATCCTTACCAAATCATGGCAATTTCTGGTCAAAACTTAAAATGGGGGATATTTGGAAAGTGTTTACGCTTCCAATAAATATATTTAAAAAAAGATAGGGTTAGTGTGCGGGGATCGCTGGTCGGTGCGAACTCGGAGGGCTGAAGGGCCTGTTTCCGCGCTGTATCTCTAAACTAAACTGTGTTTGTGGTACTGCAGCAGAAAACTCAATGCTGGAGTCACTCAGAGGCTCAGGCAGCATCCCTCCTTCATACCCGACCCCGAAACGTCACCCATTCCTTCTCTCCAGAGATGCTGCCTGTCTCGCTGAGTTTACTCCAGCATTTTGTGTCCATCTTCAGTTAAAACCAGCATCTGCAGTTTCTTCTTACACATGCTTTGTTCCAACACAGTTTCTCAATTTGTATTGTCAAGCCCGGGTATATCTTACCCTTTGTGTTATCAATGTGCACATTTTGCAATGCCAATGCCAATATTAGCTTTGCTTTCAGTTAAACTGCTTACAAGCACAATGCAATTCCCTTTGTCTCCCTTTGTCTTTGTATTTGTGGTTAGTCGTTTCATAAATATTAATTAATTTGTCGTCTTAACTGCAGCTTCACAGAACACCTCAGCCTGATGTGCTTTGCGAACTGATACCTGTAGACGGCTCAGCCCTTCCTGGTATCCTGCCAGCTGCTGCAAAGTCACACCCTTCATCTGCAGCAGTGAAGATGGTGGGGGTTACGTGGCAATAACCTCCTTGGTCGCTTATTCAAACCAAATTCAAGACCGATCTGGGCGGCGTCGGGGAGGCAGGTGAAATGGACATTTGGGGCTTGGCGTTAAGTTATTGGACAGCAATGGGAGGTAGGAATTGAATAGTGAGTGTCTTCTTCTGCCCTTCAAGCCTGCACCGCCATTCAATATGATCATGGCTGATCATCCAACTCAGTATCATGTACCTGCCTTCTCTCCATACCCCCTGATCCCTTTAGCCACAAGGGCCACATCTAACTCCCTCTTAAATATAGCCAATGAACTGGGCCTCAACTACCTTCTGTGGCAGAGAGTTCCACAGATTCACCACTCTCTGTGTGAAAAATGTTTTTCCCATCTCGGTCCTAAAAGATTTCCCCCTTATCCTTAAGCTGTGACCCCTTGTCCTGGACTTCCCTAACATCGGGAACAATCTTCCTGCATCTAGCCTGTCCAACCCCGTAAGAATTTTGTAAGTTTCTATAAGATCGCCCCTCAATCTTCTAAATTCTAGCGAGTACAAGCCGAGTCTATCCAGTCTTTCTTCATGCATTGTAATGTTCAGAGGTGAACCATTTTTAAATTAGATTTTGCACAAAGTTCTGCTTGGCCGCTCAGAACCAGGTTGTTGGAAATGCACATGCAGTTTAATCAGCAGCTGACATCTTTGATGAAGGCTTTCCCCTTAAATGTTAATCTGTTTCTTAGCTGTCTGCTTTGAAAAATCTATCCAATTACTTCCATTCCTCTGCATTTCCCTTCTCCTTGAGCACTGGTTTAGTGGAAAGTGAAGAAAGAAATTGCAACAGAATCTTGATGTACCGGGGAAATGGGCAAAAGAATGGCAGATGGTGTTTAACTCAGATTAGTTTAATTTAGCTTATCGTCACGTGTACTGAGGTACAATGAAAAGCTTTTGTTGCATGCTAACCAGTCAGTAGAAAGGCATGATCACAATTGAGTCAATCACAGTGTATAGATTAATGCTAAGGCAATAGTGCACGATAAAGCCCGTACAGTCCAATCAAAGATAGCCGAGGACTATCTTTGACCTGCGCTGTATTGCATTTTGTTAAGTTAAACAGGGTAGGACTTATATGGCGAATGGTCCTGATTTAGGGCATTGCATTGTGTTCAAGAACAGAGAGACCTAGACCTACAGGCGCACAGATCCCTTAAAGTGCTGACGCAGAAGGTGTTTGGCATGCTTGCCATTATTAGTAAGGGCATTGAGTCCATTAGAGGCATCATGTTATAACTGCACAAGCTGTTGGTGAGATCACACTTTGGAGTATTGAAGACAGACACAAAAGGCTGGAGTAACTCTGGGTCGGGCAGCAAAGGAAGAGGTGACATTTCGGGTCAAGAATCTTCTTCAGACAGCTGGCTGCCCAAATAGAAGAAGGATTTTATTAAGCCGAGAAAGATGCAGGAAATATTTACACAAGGAGGTTACCAAAACTAGAGGGCTTGAATTATAAGGCAAGGCTGGATAGAGTAGGACTTCTTTCCCTGGTGTGTAGGAGGTTGATGGGTGACCTGTAGAGGTCTATAAAATCACAAGAGATAAAGATAAAGTGAATAGCCTCAGTCATTTTCCCAGGGTAGGAGAAACGCAGGTAAATGGGACTAGCGTAGTTGGACATCTTGGTTGACGTGGAGGAGTTGGACAGAGGGGTCTTTTCCTGTGCTGTATACAGTAACTTCATGATCCAATCATTCTAACTATATATCCTTTTCCAAATGAACACAAATCTGTTTCTGATATTTTACCAGCAATGCATAACTTGCTGCATAAACAAAACCTCCTCCTCTGTTATCTCTTTAAATCTGTGCTCTCAAACCTCGGCTATTAGGAAACCGTATTTCTTTCCTTATTTCAAACCGTTTATCATTTGGAACGGCCCACTGAGTCATCCCTGAACAACACCACTCCAGAGGCTGACAAATGCCGTTTTGCCAATGCCTTTTGCATTTCATTTCCTGATTGCCGCGTTCAGTTTCTCACCAAAGATATTTGTTTAAGAAGGAACTGCAGACGCTACTTGAAGAAAAAGGGTTTCGGCCCGAAACATTGCCTATTTCCTTTGCTCCATAGATGCTGCTGCACCCGCTGAGTTTCTCCAGCTTTTTTGTGTACCTTCTCACCAAAGATATCTTGGTTCAAGAGTGTTAAGATTCAAGAGTGTGTTAGAGTAAAAATGTACAGGATGGAGCAGCAGATGCTGGTTTATACCGTAGATACAAAATGCTGGAGTAACTCAGCGGGTCGGGCAGCATCTCTGGAGTAAAGGAATAGGTGACGTTTTGGGGTGGGTTGGGATCTGAAGGGTTTCGACCCGAAACATCACCTATTCCTTTTGACCGGAGATGCTACCTGGACCAGCATTTTGTGTCTACCTTCGTGTTTTATAGTCGCGTGTCCTAAAATAGAACAATGAAATTCTTACTTGCAGCAGCACATCATATATGCAAACATAATACTCAGTAATAAACAATAAAAAGAAGTTCAATATATAAAAACAAAAGAAACAATATAGTGATAAGACAAAAACTAGATAAGACAAAAACCTCAGTCTGAAGAAGGGTTTCGGCCCAAAACGTCGCTTATTTTCTTCGCTCCATAGATGCTGCTGCACCCGCTGAGTTTCTCCAGCAATTTTGTGTACCTAAGACAAAAACCTATTTTGCATGTAGCTTGCAACGACTTTTTGAATTAAACTCCAGTTCAAGTAACATGAAGGCGCAATGTTTTGAAAGTGCTTGAGAGTGTTCGATTTGAAATCTTTATTTGATTCCACCGACTGAGTAGCAACCACTGAAGGTGGTAGGTATCTGGAATGAGTTGTGAGAGGAGGTAGTTGAGGTAGATACTATCATAGCATGTAAAATATTTTGGTGGGTGTGTGGAACGAACTGCCGGGGGAGGTAGTTGAGTCAGGTACTATTGCAACTTTTAATAAACATTTAGATAGGTATATGGATAGGTTTAGAGGGATTTGAGCCAAACACAGTCAAGTGGAACTGGTGTAGATGGGGCATGTTGGGCGGGGGCAAGTTGGTCCAAAGGGCCTGTTTCCACACTGTATGACTTTATAATTCAAGATTGTTAAGGGCTTGGACACACTAGTTGCAAGAAACATGTTCCCGATGTTGGGGGAGTCCAGAACCAGGGGCCACAGTTTAAGAATAAGGGGTAAGCCATTTAGAACGGAAACGAGGAAACACTTTTTCTCACAGAGAGTGGTGAGTCTGTGGAATTCTCTGCCTCAGAGGGCGGTGGAGGCCGGTTCTCTGGATGCTTTCAAGAGAGAGCTAGATAGGGCTCTTAAAAATAGCGGAGTCAGGAGATATGGGGAGAAGGCAGGAACGGGGTACTGATTGGGGACGATCAGCCATGATCACATTGAATGGTGGTGCTGGCTCGAAGGGCCGAATGGCCTACTCCTGCACCTATTGTCTATTGTCTATAACTCTATATACTTGGAAAGGGACATGGAGAGGAAAGGTTTGGGGGGAATGTTTAAGAAGGAACTGCAGATGCTGGAAAATAGGTAGACAAATAATGCTGGAGAAACTCAGCGGGTGAGGCAGCATCTATGGAGCGAAGGAAATAGGCAACGTTTCGGGCCAAAACCATTCTTCTTTAGGGGGAAGAAGGCAAACGCAGGCAAAAGGGACTCGCTCAGACGGGGCCTGATTCCACGCTGTATGACTCTACTAAGTCTCTATGCATCTCTCACTGCGTTCCCAGACGCCTATATCACTTTGCATCGATGCAATGGCTGCAAGGACATAGTACTGTGGATGTGAAAGGCGATATATAAATGCAAGTCTTTCCAAATGCTGTCGGGCGCTCCGGAAAGATGTGCCTGGTGGTCAGGCCATCACCATTGGCAATGAGCGATTCAGATGTACTGAGGCCCTGTTCCTGCCATCTTTCTTGGTTGTGGAATCTTGTAGCCAAAGATACTGCTTGTGGCATCCATAAAAATACATCACAGCACCCACCGTCCATTATGTTGTTGCATGCTACAACCCACTTTCAACTCCTGCAATTGTTATAGTTCAAGTTCAAGTTCAAGTGAGTTTATTGTCATGTGTCCCTGTATAGGACAATGAAATTCTTGCTTTGCTTCAGTACAACAGAACATAGTAGGCTGGAGAAACTCAGCGGGTGCAGCAGCATCTATGGAGCGAAGGAAATAGGCAACGTTTCGGGTCGAAACCCTTCTTCAGACAGGTTTCGGCCCGAAACGTTGCCTATTTCCTTCGCTCCATAGATGCTGCTGCACCCGCTGAGTTTCTCCAGCTTTTTTGTGTAACCTTCGATTCTCCAGCATCTGCAGTTCCTTCTTAAACACAGAACATAGTAGGCATTGACTACAAAACACATGAATAAATAAACTGATCAAGTGCAAATAACAGATAATGGGTTATTGATAATCAGAGTTTTGTCCGAGCCACGTTTAATAGCCTGATGGCTGTGGGGAAGTAGTTATTCCTGAACCTGGTTGTTGCAGTCTTCAGGCTCCTGTACCTTCTACCTGAAGGTAACAGGGAGATGAGTGTGTGGCCAGGATGGTGCGTGGGTCTTTGATGATACTGCCAGCCTTTTTGAGGCAGCGACTGCGATAGATCCCCTCGATGGAAGGGAGGTCAGAACCGATGATGGACTGGGCAGTGTTTACTATTGCAGTTGCAATTGAAACTGGGTCGGAACGGTATGTTAGCTTTCATTGCAAAAGGATTTGAGTATAGGAGCAGAGAGGTTCTACTGCAGTTGTACAGGGTCTTGGTGAGACCACACCTGGAGTATTGCGTACAGTTTTGGTCTCCAAAATCTGAGGAAGGACATTATTGCCATAGAGGGAGTGCAGAGACGGTTCACCAGACTGATTCCTGGGATGTCAGGACTGTCTTATGAAGAAAGACTGGATAGACTTGGTTTATACTCTCTAGAATTTAGAAGATTGAGAGGGGATCTTATAGAAACTTACAAAATTCTTAAGGGGTTGGACAGGCTAGATGCAGGAAGATTGTTCCCGATGTTAGGGAAGTCCAGGACAAGGGGTCACAGCTTAAGGATAAGGGGGAAATCCTTTAAAACCGAGATGAGAAGAACTTTTTTCACACAGAGAGCGGTGAATCTCTGGAACTCTCTGCCACAGAGGGTAGTCGAGGCCAGTTCATTGGCTATATTTAAGAGGGAGTTAGATGTGGCCCTTGTGGCTAAGGGGATCAGGGGGTATGGAGAGAAGGCAGGTACGGGATACTGAGTTGGATGATCAGCCATGATCATATTGAATGGCGGTGCAGGCTCGAAGGGCCGAATGGCCTACTCCTGCACCTAATTTCTATGTTTCTATGATACTGCCAGCCTTTTTGAGGCAGCGACTGCGATAGATCCTCTCGATGGAAGGAAGGTCAGAGCCGATGATGGACTGGGCAGTGTTTACTATTGCAGTTGCAATTGAAACTGGGTCGGAACATGCAACAATATAACACCACCCACCCGTTAGAATGAATGAGTTACAGAGAGGGCGACTGGCTGCACAGTCAGTGCAGCATCTGTAGGTCTCTGGATGTGGGACTCGGTAGCGTCTGTATCAACAAATCGTTTCTTCGGCGTTATCCCACCTATCAATCTGGCCCTAAGGAAATCATCCGTCCTCATTAGTAAAGCACGCCAGTGGGTTAATTTATTCCATTTATTCTTCTAAAGTCCCTGACTCAGTCCGCATCGGGGGCGTCCGCAACTCGTTCTCCCTTAAAATGACAAGTCAATGAATCCTCCCACACACACACACACACACACACTGACTGTCCGCCACACTTCCAACCCCGTCACAAAGATCGACCGGTCCCCTGCTTCAATCCGATTAATATTCCATGAGCATTTTAACTTTTAGCCGCACTCTATACATTGCAAACGTCACCGTGCTATCCCCTCTGCACCTTTCTTTACAACACAAACACGCCCAAAATGTTCGGCATTCCTTGCTATTAAATCGCTGCAGTTGAATCAAACGCTTGCAACCATTAACAATGTGTGTATTCTTCGCTTATAGAAGGAGTTAGCAATGTTAGAGTTGCAGAATATTTCAAATGGGCGACTAACCTTATGCCTTGCTCGGCTACTGCAAACTCATAGCTGCTGCTGCTGCTGCTGCAGACGAGAATTAATATCCTGCGACACTCCCCGACTCTACCATTCCCTGCTGCCTACATTAAACAGTCTTATTCCACTCGAGGGGAATGGGCGGCTGTGACACTCACACTCACACTGACATTGACTCACACTCACTCACACTACCACTACCACACTCCCACTCCCACTGACTCACCCTCACTCACACTCACTGACACTCCCACTCACACTGACACACACTACCACACTGACTCACCCTCACTCTCACACTCCCATTCCAACTCCCACTCCCACTCACACTCACTCTCACACTCCCACTCACACTCCCAATCACACTTACACTCACACTCACTGACTCCCACTCACACTGACACTGACATTGACTCGCCCTCACTGACACTCTCACACACCCACTCACACTCACACTCACACTGACTCACACTCACTCACATTCTCCCACTCCCACTCCCACACTCACACTCACACTCACATTCTCATGCTCACACTCGCACTCACACTCACACTGACTCTCTTTCACTCACATTCTCCCACTCACACTCACACACACACCCACACTCACACTCACTCCCCCTCTGTGCAACGCTAGCTGACTATTTCACAGCCTTTTCGGTCGTCTTGCTTGGTGGGTGATGGATTTCAGCACCATTGATAACACAGAGAATGATGGGCCGAACGGTCTTTTATTTTGATGGGTAGCATGTTGTAAACCTGAAATTAAAAAGCAGAGAACACTGGAATTAGTCAGCGGGTCAGGCAGCAACTGCCGGAGAAGAGTAATTAGAAACAAGGAACTGCAGATGCTGGTGTACGAAAAAAGAGACAAAGTGCTGGAGTAACTCAGCGGGTCAGGCAGCATCAGTGGAGAACATGGATATTTAGCGTTTTGGGTCGGGACACTTTTTCAGACTGATTGAAAGAATTCTTGCCGGCCTTTCAAGAAATAATTCTGCTATTCCTCTTTATAAAACTAATGAACCTTTGCTCTTTTAAGTGTCGGATGGAACTGCAGATGCTGGTTTACACCAAAGATAGACACAACATGCTGGAGTAACTCAGCGGGTCAAGCAGCATCTCTGGAGAGAAGGAATGGGTGACATTTCGGGTTCTTCTTCTTGGTCCTCCAATATATGCCAAATGGAATTTAAACTGGAGGTGGTGGTGGTAGGATTTAAGCCAGGAAGGGTTATTGGGAAGAAAGAGCTACCTTCAATTTAGTTGCATCTGGTTGGGTAACTATGGAAGATTATTCCATGCTATAATTGTGCGGGGGAAGAAAGAATTGCTGTACACATCTGTCTTTGTAGCTGGGACCACAAATTGGATCGAATGCCCTCGTCTGCTCCTAATTGGTTTGGGTTTGGTGTAGGTCTTGTAATCTATGTCGAGCTGACCATTTAACATTTTGTAAAAACAGTGAGCTTCACGTCTGTCTTGGAGAGGGTTCCACCCCAGAACGTGCAAACTCCACACCTACAGCATCCGAAGTCTGCAACGAACATGGGACTCTGGCACTGTAAGGCAGTGACTATGCCGCCCTTCTAACACCATCTGTTGTTATGCAAGTCTACAAATGATGAAGTATTCCACCCATCTGTTTGTGGGTCAAAGACCCAGCTAGTTGGGAGTACGTGCCTTCTCTATGACATATCAGCTTAAAATGCTGGAATAATTGCAGGGTTTCCGGCGACATTTCATGAGATATTTCCACATGAGCACATGGAAAATCTAGTCTGCTCATCATGCATTACCGATGAGCTACAATCCAGTTCTTTATTGCATGAATCAGACCGGATGAAAGGGAAGATCTCCTTTGAATGGCTATTACTGACAACTAAAGTATAAAGTACACACAGAATACGAGTAAGTTTCCAATCTATATTTCCACGTGGAGTAGATTTGGCTTAGTTTAGTCTAGAGATATAGCGCAGAAATAGGCCCTTCTGTCAACCGAGTCCACACCAACCAGCGATCCCAGTACACTAACACAACCCTACACACTAGGGACAATTTACAATTTTTTACCATAAAGGTCTGTCCTATTGTGGCAACCTAATTGGCGAGTTTAGGAGAGTTTGAAAAAATGTCATGTTGAAGACCTCCTTCGACTATGTTGAAGACCTCCTTCGACTATGTTGAAGACTAGCTTCAACTAGCTTCGGGAAAATTGGACACCGAATAGTGGAGAGTGAAGACAACCTCCTTCGACTACGATGAAGACTATCTACGACTATCTAAGACTAGCTTCGACTACCTTCGATTACCTACGACTAACATGCCAACCTACTAGGACCTACTTCGACTAAACCTACGAGTAAAAATAAAATCGATTTTTTTCCATGGCGACCTTTTTTTACTCGCGGGCATTTTTCAACATGTTGAAAAATACGCTACGACCTAGCTGAGGCCTCGAGTACGCGGAGACCACTCTCGAGCATGAAGGAGAGTTGCAAAGACTTCCTAGGACCTCGTGTCGACCATGCTGCGAGTATGAGTCGAGGGGAAACTCTCCAGAACTCGCAGGTTAGGTCTCCGCAGTGGGACAGCCCCTTTAAGGGCCTGTCCCACTGCGGGGACCTAATTGGCGAGTTTAGAAGAGTTTGCCCTCGACTCATACTCGAAGGAGGTCTTCAACATATTCGTAGGAGGTTCGACCGTGACACTTTTTCATAAGGCTCTTCTACACTCTCAAATTAGGTCCCTCGCAGTGGGACAGCCCTTTAGTAGTTCATCTTCCTGCATCAGTCAAGTTGGCGAACATCCAGTGACAAAGAGTGAGATAGAATCACAAAATCTTATAGCACAGCAATCTTCTCTGGATGCTTTCAAGAGAGAGCTAGATAGGGCTCTTAAAAATAACGCAGTCAGAGGATATGGGGAGAAGGCAGGAACGGGCTACTGATTGGGGATGATCAGCCATGATCACGTTGAATGGCTCGAAGGGCCGAATGGCCTACTCCTGCACCTATTGTCTATTATCTATTGTCTATAGTCCATTTGACTCAGAGCTCTTTGGAAGAACTAGTCCCAATCCCCTACTCATCCCCCTAAGCCTTTGCATATTTCACTTTCAACTCTGTGTCCCTTTCCTTTTTGGAAGTTATTATCAAATCTATTTCCACTACCAGGGCAGCACGGTGGCGCGCCGGAGACCTAGGTTGGATCCTGACTACAGGTGTACGTACTCCCCGTGACCTGCGTGGGTTTTCTCCAGGTGCTCCGCTTTCCTCCCACACTCCAAAGACATACAGGTTTGTCTGAAGAAGGGTTTCGTCCCGAAACGTTGCCTATTTCCTTCGCTCCATAGATGCTGCTGCACCCGCTGAGTTTCTCCAGCATTTTTGTGTAACCTTCGATTCTCCAGCATCTGCAGTTCCTTCTTAAACACAGGTTTGTAGATTAATTGACTTTGGTAAAATTGTAAATTGGCCCCAGTGTGTGGGATAGTGCCAGTGTGCGGTGATCAAAGGTCGGCACGGACAGAGGGCCGAAGGGCCTGTTTCTGAGCTGTATCTCTAAACTGTCTCTAAATACCCTCACGAGCAGCACATTCCAGATCATCAGCCATGATCACATTGAATGGCCTACTCCTGCACCTATTGTCTATTGTCTATTGTCTATTGTCAATATGTATCAATACTCTGGAGAATCAAGCAGTGGAATGTCCAAAGTATTCCCATCATGAATGTACAGTACTTTGCAATTAGCAAGGGAGATGAAAATCCATTGTTACAAGCTGGCTTCATCCCCAACACAGTTTCATACTATTATTTCCTGGAAGGTTTCCAAAAAAATGGCCCGTTCACCATATTAATTCTGAGTAGCATGGTTTCGTAAACAACGATAAATTAACCTCACAGATAATCCAAAGGATTCTGTTGCACTGTCTGACAATTCCTTCATTAAATATTTCTCCCTGCTGCCTCGGTCTGCAGAGGCCTCAAACAATAAAGCGCATGGAAGATTTTAGATTTAATTTCAATATGTGTTGAGTTATTGGATCTGACACATAGTGGTTGCAGTGAGCTCTGATGTTGGCACCCTCAACATCAGCTTAGGTTATTACTCATGGCTATCTCTTACACACTGATTATCCCTTGCCTTACATCGCCCGGCGTGGCCTTAACCGCCGCGGGACTTGCCATCACCCGCCGGGAGCTCTAACATCAAGACCCGGAGCAGGGCTTTACATCGCCCCGCGCATCCTTAACGGCCACGGGACTTACCATCGCCCGCCGGGGGCTTTAACATCGGGAGAAGAATAAAGTACAGGGAAGAGACAAGACTTTGCTTTACATCACAGTGAGGAGGTGTTTGGAGATTCATTGTGATGGATGTCTGTGTGAATTGTGTTAATTGTGTGTCTTGGTTTTTTTTCTTGTTCGTATGACTGCAGAAATGAAATTTCGTTTGAACTTAGGTTCAAATGACAATGAACGGTATTGCATTGTATTGTATTGTATTGTATAAACCTAAACTTGTCTTGGTCAAGCTTTCTTCCAGGATCTAGGAAGACCCTGCTTCTGTATTGTCGCTGTGCTTTACCAGAATGGTTGCAATGGTTCAAAGGGGGGCTCACCAACAACAGATTCTCAAAAGTGACTATAGATGGGCAATGACTGTTGGCCTTGGGAGGGGGCTGGCAGACTGAAGACCTAGACAGATGAAAGCACCGAATGATGTAAATCGATGGAAGAAATAGAGGTACAAGTGGCTTATAGGATATGAGAAATTTGCAAGCATAGCGAGGCCTCTTCATAACGTACCATTCAAAGATCAGGAGGAAGATGGTTCAATAAGGAATGGCAGATACTGGAATCTTTCGTAGACTGATTCCTGGGATGTCAGGACTTTCATATGAAGAAAGACTGGATAGACTCGGCTTGTACTCGCTAGAATTTAGAAGATTGAGGGGGGATCTTATAGAAACTTACAAAATTCTTAAGGGGTTGGACAGGCTAGATGCAGGAAGATTGTCCCCGATGTTGGGGAAGTCCAGGACAAGGGGTCACACAGTTTAAGGATAAGGGGGAAATCTTTTAGGACCGAGATGAGAAAAACATTTTTCACACAGAGGGTGGTGAATCTCTGGAATTCTCTGCCACAGAAGGTAGTTGAGGCCACAGTTCATTGGCTATCTTTAAGAGGGAGTTAGATGTGGCCCTTGTGGCTAAAGGGATCAGGCGGTATGGAGAGAAGGCAGGGATGGGATACTGAGTTGGATGATCAGCCATGATCATATTGAATGGCGGTGCAGGCTCGAAGGGCCAAATGGCCTACACCTGCACCTATTTTCTATGTTTCTATGTTTAATACAAAGTGCTGGAGTAATTCAGCGGGCCAGGCAGCATCTTTGGAGGACAGCGTTTTGGGTCGGGACCCTTCTTCAGAGTCTTGATGTTTCAGGTCAGAAGCCTTCTTCCGACTCTAAGTTAAATTATTTCTGCTCACACTAACTGCCGGGGCTTGATATTAAAATAAAATGGTTGGTGGATGAGCCACATCCATTTGCTGCAGTATATAACAAGGAAACGGAGGCAATTTCAATGTTACCAAAAGATGATGAAAACGTTTTAGGAATCCAAACACTTTCGGCATAACAAAATAATCAGTAAATCAACTTACCATCAAGCCGTGGGAAATTGATTCAATTGGGCTTTCTGGAAATGGGTTCATTATCTTATGAGCTGCAGTTAGGCTGTAAGGGAACAGATAAATCCAATGATTTAAAATGATTAGAATGATGGGAAGCAATATCCTACAAAGCAATGTCGCAGCAAGTATCATTGTTTTAATTGATATATACTCTGCTACAGTTAATAGCTCTGATGTGGTCCTCCTATTAATGAAACATAAGTGATAATATTTTCTGAGCCATCATTTTTTTTCTGCATTGAGCATTAAATAATAATCTGCCCTCTGCTGGCTCAGGACAAGGTCATGTCTTAAAAATAGATTACCATTTGAACTGGAGTTTTACTGTTATTATGAACTCAACTCTTCCAAGACACAGTGAGATATTGCATCAGATCCAAAAGTATTGATCATATTGAAGTTGCATGTAAATTCCTAACCGACGTTGATTTGGGTTAAAAACACAAACCAATCTGCTGGAGCAATTCAGTAGCTAAAGCTGTGTCTGTGAAGGTAAAGGACTTGTTAATGTCACCTATTCCTTTTCTTCAGAGATGCAGAGAGGGAGTACAGAGAAGGTTCACCAGACTGATTCCTGGGATGTCAGGACTTTCATATGAAGAAAGAATGGATAGACTCGGCTTGTACTCGCTAGAATTTAGAAGATTGAGGGGGGAACTTACAAAATTCTTAAGGGGTTGGACAGGCTAGATGCAGGAAGATTGTTCCCGATGTTGGGGAAGTCCAGAACAAGGGGTCACAGTTTAAGGATAAGGGGGAAATCTTTTAGGACCGAGATGAGGGAAACATTTTTCACACAGAGAGTGGTGAATCTGTGGAATTCTCTGCCACAGAAGGTAGTTGAGGTCACAGTTCATTGGCTATATTTAAGAGGGAGTTAGATGTGGCCCTTGTGGCTAAAGGGATCAGGGGGTATGGAGAGAAGGCAGGTACAGGATACTGAGTTGGATGATCAGCCATGATCATATTGAATGGCTCGACGGGCTGAATGGCCTACACCTGCACATATTTTCTATGTTTCTATGTTTCTATGCTGTCTGACCCGTTGAGTAACTCCAACTTTTTGTGTCAATCTAAACAAGATTAAAAGTTGGTCCCAGTGGCGATGAAGAAATGCTGATATTTATCACAGATGGGAAATTAGGGGACTTTGAGGAACTTAAGAAGCCATCAACACACAGGGGAGATGGGTTGTGGTTGTGGTGGAGTGTTTACATTTGTCACAGGCAAAATAACCTGGACAATAGAGCAGAAATATACAGTCTGGATTAATCTGGATGACAAAGTAGTGTGACACAAAAAGCTGCAGTAACTCAGGCGGGCCAGACGGCATCGCTGGAGAAAAGAAATAGGCGAATTTTCGGGTCGAGACCCTTCTTCAGACAAAGTCCTTTATTTACTGTGTTGAAAATCAGAAAAAAAACTGCAGATATTGGAGACGTGGAATAAAAGAATAAAATGTCAGAAACACACAGTAGGTCTGGCAGTATCTGTCGAAATTCTGAAGAAGGGTCTCGACCCGAAACATCGCCTATTCCTTCTCTCCACAGATACTGCCTCACCCGTTGAGTTTCCCCAGCATTTTTGTCCACCTTCGATTTTTTCAGCATCTGCAGTTCTTTCTTGAACAGTTAATGTTTAATGTCTGTGAGCCTTCAACAGAAATTGGGTTTACAATGATGGGAAGAGGTAGAACTATCACATGAACATGGAATTTCGGTACACCATGATCAATATGATAATAAACATATCTGAATCTGGATCCTAAAAGGACTCAAAATACTGGAGTAACTCAGCAGGTCAAGCAGCATCTCCAGAGAACATGGATAAATGATGTTTCGGGTCAGGACCTTTCTTCAGTCTTATGACCAGACTGTCTTATGAAGAAAGACTGGATAGACTTGGTTTATACTCTCTAGAATTTAGGAGATTGAGAGGGGATCTTATAGAAACTTACAAAATTCTTAACGGGTTGGACAGGCTAGATGCAGGAAGATTGTTCCCGATGTTAGGGAAGTCCAGGACAAGGGGTCACAGCTTAAAGATAAGGGGGAAATCCTTTAAAACCGAGATGAGAAGAACTTTTTTCACACAGAGAGTGGTGAATCTCTGGAACTCTGCCACAGAGGGTAGTTGAGGCCAGTTCATTGGCTATATTTAAGAGGGAGTTAGATGTGGCCCTTGTGGCTAAGGGGATCAGGGGGTATGGAGAGAAGGCAGGTACGGGATACTGAGTTGGATGATCAGCCATGATCATATTGAATGGCGGTGCAGTCTCGAAGGGCCGAATGGCCTACTCCTGCACCTAATTTCTATGTTTCTATGTTTCAGACTTTCCCAAATCGAAATGTCACCTATCCCTGTTCAGTTTAGTTTAGTTTAGAGCAGTGGTTCCCAACCTTTTTTTGGCCATGCCCCACCTAACCACCTCTAAAATCCTGATGCCCCCCCCCCATGTGGTGATATATAATTCTTATCATTTAAAAAGTGAACTCCGTTTCAGCTGAAGAAGCTTAAAACGCCAATACCTTGGTTTAAACAAGCTTCAAAAGAACATGGCATCCATGAAAAAGAAAAATGAAATAAACAAAACAGAGTTCATGTTCTGAGCAAGAAATTACTAAAAAATTGTTAAAAAAAAGAAAAAAACATTAGGTGGTATTAAAATAATAATAATAATGATAATATGATCATAAAAGAGTATTCACAGGTAATAAAGAGAGAGAAAATTTCGATATTAGAATATTGAAATATTTGTGGATTGTCATACGAAAAATCGAAAATTTGGACCCAGACCTCCTCAGTCGCGCTCAATTGCCCCCCCTTAAAAATCAAATTGCCCCCCTTAAAAATCAAATTGCCCCCCTGTGGGGCGTACGCCCCACGTTGGGAACCACTGGTTTAGAGATACAGCGCGGAAACAGGCCCTTTCAGCCAACCGGGTCCGCGCCGACCAGCGATCCCCGCACATTAACACTATCCTATACCCAGTAGGGACAATGTTTACATTTACCAAGGCAAATAACCTACAAACCTGTATGTCTTTGGAGTGTGGGAAGAAACCGAAGACCTCGGAGAAAACCCATGAAGAACATGGAGACAATGTATAAACTCCGTGTAGACAGCACCCGTAGTCAGGATCGAACCCGGGTCTCCGGAGCGGCATTCGCTGTAAGACAGCGACTCTACCGCTGCGCCACCGTGGCTGCCACTCCAGAGATGCTGCCTGACCCCATGAATTACTTTGTATCTCTGAATCGGAGTCATTTGGCTCATGTAGAAGGGATGACTAAGGGCAAATTACACGAACTTCACAGTCTCAGTGAAACTAATTACCGAAATCCAGACCACAAGGTTAAGAAAACAAATGTAGGGAGTTAATTTATGAATAAAACTTATAAATTGAAAAGTCAGTTCCACATACACTGCCAAATTAGCGTAATTTATTTTATGACCTTATTTAATTATTTACAACAATTCTTGGAGGTTTTAAATGGCCGTGAATATCAGAGACATTAATAAACTTGTCAATAACATAATCTCCCAGACTTTGATGAAGCTGGAGTCCCAGCAGCACAATGTCCAAGGCTTAGGTACTGAGAAGGATCTGCAGATGCTGGTTTGTGCCTAAGATGGACACAAAGTGCTGGAGTAGCTCAGCGGGTCAGGCAACATCTCTGGAGAAAAAAGTGAGTCAATGTTTCAGGTCAGTCTGAAGAAGGCTCCTGACCTATCCATGATCGCCAGAGAAGTTGCCTGATCCACTGTGTTACTCCAGCACTTTGTGTCTATCAATCTCTAAGGCCTACCTGCCGTTGAAGCCTCACTAAATTTTCCTGCATGCATCGGGAGCAAGCTCACCTCCCTGCATCTGACCCAGATAAGTGTGGGCGAGATATTCATGCCTGGTAAATTCACAAGGTGGCCCAGATCAACACAAAGGAGCGGCACGGTGGCGCAGCGGTAGAGTTGCTGCCTGACAGGTTGAATAAGTTAGGTCTTTATTCTCTGGAGCGCAGAAGGTTAAGGGGGGACTTGATAGAGGTCTTTAAAATGATGAGAGGGATAGACAGAGTTGATGTGGACAAGCTTTTCCCTTTGAGAATAGGGAAGATTCAAACAAGAGGACATGACTTCAGAATTAAGGGAAAGAAGTTTTGGGGTAATATGAGAGGGAACTTCTTTACTCAGAGAGTGGTAGCGGTGTGGAATGAGCTTTCAGTGGAAGTGGTGGAGGCAGGTTCATTGGTATCATTTAAAAATAAATTGGATAGGCATATGGATGAGAAGGGAATGGAGGGTTATGGTATGAGTGCAGGCAGGTGGGACTAAGGGGAAAAAAATTTGTTCGGCACGGACTTGTAGAGCCGAGATGGCCTGTTTCCGTGCTGTAATTGTTATAAGGTTATATGGTTATGGACAGTGCATGAGACCCGGGTTCGATCCTGGCTACGGGTGCTGTCTGTACAGAGTTTGTACGTTCTCCCCGTGACCCTGTGGGTTTTCTCCAGGTGTCCCGGTTTCCTCCTACACTCCAAAAACGTACAGGTTTGTAGGTTAATTGGCTTCGGCAAAAAATTGTAAATTGTCCCTTGTGTGTAAAAAGTTGCTCGGCACGGACTTGTAGGGCCGAGATGGCCTGTTTCCGTGCTGTATTGTTATATGTTATATGTTATATGTATGTTGGATGATCACTGGTCCGTGTGAGCTCTGTGGGCCGAAGAGCCTGTTTCCGCATTGTATCTCTAAACGAACCTAAACAAAACTAGTTTTGCCCAATTGGCAAATATGATCAATGATCCCCTTTCGCGAATCTTCATTGACTCTTAATTAAAAAAAATAGGTCTCCAATATTTATGAAGCCTCCTTTGAGCACTTTCAAAGGTGTTGGGAAATAATAGACAATATATACAAACTGATGCCAATGTAAACAAACGAGGTGCAGAGCACACAATCAGCTCCCACTGCTCCTTCTGCTCTTTGCTATTAATAGTTCAGCAACTATTGTACAATATTCCAACACTGTTGCAGAGGCAAAATATATTTGTGGAGCTCTCAAGAGATTATTTTACTCCAATCTTTTATTAGGAAGCGGCATAGCACAGCTTATGTAAAAGCAATAGAGGTGGTTTGATTGTTGTTTTCCATGTGGCTAGAACAATGAGTCAGGTTATTAATTACTCTTCGCTCCAAAATAGTGCTGTGGGATTTTTTTTGTCTATCTAGTAGAGCAGATAGGGCCTCGGTTTAATGTCCCAACTAAAACACGGCACCTCTGATTGTGTAGCACTTTCTCAGTACTCACCCACAATATTTAATATGTAAAAGAATATGCGATTCTGTTCCATTCTGTTTGTAGTTTGTTTTTTTGCACAAAGTCCGCGAGCATTGCCACTTTTCATTTCACTGCACATCTCGTATGTGTGTATGTGACGAATAAACTTGACTTGACTTGACTTGATTTGGCCCATCAAGTCTTTCCCACCATTCAATCATGGCTGATCTATCTCTCTCCCTCCTAGCCCCATTATCCTGCCTTCTCCCCATTACACCTTACACCAGTACTTATCAAGAATCTATCTATCTCCGCCTTAAATTGCTATTTATGTATCAAGTCAAGTCAAGTCAAGTTTATTTGTCACATACACATACGAGATGTGCAGTGAAATGAAAGTGGCAATGCTCGCGGACTTTTGTGCAAAAGACAAACAACAAAACAACCAAACAAATTATAAACACAATCAAAACATGGCTATAAATATGTATGGCTATAAATGATGGCTAAGATGGCTATATATTTATGCTTTTATGGATAAAACACCACTCCAGAGTCCAGAGGTACCAGCACTTGCAGTTCCTCATGTCTACAAATAGCATATCATTATTTGATTTATACAAGGTAGACACAAAATGCTGGAGAAACTCAGCGGGTGAGGCAGCATCTATGGAGAGAAGGAATTGGCGACGTTTCGGGTTGAGATACACGGAAGGATAATGGGTGGTCTTATAGAGGTGTATAACATCATGAAAAGAGTAGATTGAGAGTCTCTTGCCCAGAGTAGGGGAACTGAGGACCAGAAGACAAAGTTTTAATGTGATGGGGAAAAGATTTAATAGGAATCCGAGGGGTAACTTTTTCACACAAAGGGTCGTGGGTGTATGGAACGAGCTGCCAGAGGAGGTAGTTGAGGCTGGGACTATCGCAACATTTAAGAAACAATTAGACAGGTACATGGATAGGACAGGTTTAGAGGGCAGATGCAGGCAGGTGGGACTAGTGTAGCTGGGACATGTTGGCTGGTGTGGGTAAGTTGGGCCGAAGGGCCTGTTTCCACGCTGTATCACTCTATGGCTAAGCATGCGAGGGAGAATCTCTATCAAGGAGTCTCACAGACTTAAGGGCCCGTCCCACTTTCCCGAGTTATTCACGAATTCCCCCGAGCTTTCAATCTCGCAGAATGCTCGTAACAATTCTGTAGGAGTCTGTGGATATATCATAGCGGCTCGTTATGCAGCTGTAGCTACTCGGGGCATCAGGCAAGTCGGGACGTTTTTTCGGCCTGATGAAAAATGTCCATAAGTAAAAACATAGCCCCGAGTTTGTTTTGATAAAACATTTCATGGAGTCTGGAGTCAGTATTGACTGCGGCTCAGTGGCTTGCCACAAGGGTCAATGTTTATTGCCTGCGCCTGGTGTATAAATGAGGTAGAGGAGTCAAAACTGTCCAGGCTTTGAATCGTAATTTTATCACTGCACTCTGCATGTAATGATTCTCAAATAAATCATCTCTTCACATCCTCGTCCCTGCATAGAATTCTATAAGTTGTGATTTTTTTTAATTTGGTGTTTTAAAACCTCCTTTTATTAAAATGAAAAGTTTGATTGATTTACATTTAACCAGCAGTCACGATAAATGTGGTTCCCTGGAACCAGACGAATCTGTAGCAAGAACTGTAACAAGAAGTGGTGCACTGTATTTTTATTGGCCAGAAAGGCACAGAGATGGTCTGTTCGATTAGGGTATTAGTTTAAGCAAATAATGTAACAGGGATTCAGTACACACTGCGACATGGGGATTATGAGATATTGCTGACACAGGTTGATCAGCACAATTTACTCGACAGCCTGCTGCTGGGAGTGAAGGATATTGAACATTTGTCTGCTAATCCAACAACGCGCTTTCCTGAGCACATCCTGCATTGAGGATGTTGAGCTTCATTCCAACTAGGTGTCCCAACTGGCTGAATGAATTCCTTGAGGTGTCCTGGCAAAACTTCCCTCCTCTAAGCAGCTCCCATCTACCCCACACCCAGTCAAATAGGTTCTGTTGCCTTGATATTTCTATTTCTACCTAATAATGCATTCAAAAATATCGGTAACAATCAGGGGACTGGAGACACAAGGAACTGCAGATTCATTTTAGTTTAGAGATACACTACAGCATGAAAACAGGCCCTTCTGCCCACTGAATCTAAGCCGACCAGCGATCACCCGTACACTAGTTCGATGCTACACACTAGGGACAACTTTACAGAAGAAAATTAGCCTACACCCCCACGTCTTTGGAATGTGGGAGGAAACTGGAGAAACCCCATTGTGGTCACAGGGAGAACTGTGTAGATAGTACCTGTAGTCGGTATTGAACTGGTAGTCTCTGGCGCTGTCGGGCAGCAAATCTACCGCTGCGTCACTGTGGCACCTCCAAAGATGCTGGAATCTACCCCTTTCCCGGGGATACGTCCGTGCCCAAGTGTGGTTAGATAGGGAATACCCTGAGGGAGTTTCGGGACGACTGGGCTCCGCAGGGTGTTGAATGTATCCTCAATAAGGATTGTATCATAGTTGTATAGTAGTTTATTATGGATACCGACGTTAGGGAAGTCCAGGACAAGGGGTCACAGCTTAAGGATAAGGGGGAAATCCTTTAAAACCGAGATGAGAAGAACTTTTTTCACACAGAGTGGTGAGTGGTGAATCTCTGGAACTCTCTGCCACAGAGGGTAGTTGAGGCCAGTTCATTGGCTATATTTAAGAGGGAGTTAGATGTGGCCCTTGTGGCTAAGGGGATTAGGGGGTATGGAGAGAAGGCAGGTACGGGATACTGAGTTGGATGATCAGCCATGATCATATTGAATGGCGGTGCAGGCTCGAAGGGCCGAATGGCCTTCTCCTGCACCTAATTTCTATGTTTCTATGTTTCTATACATGTTTGTATTGTATTATGGTGGTGGGTTCTGGCTTGTTTTATTGTAGTGTAAATATTATTTTTAATAATAGAATCAATTTTGTTGTAATTTAAAAAAAAATTAACTTAAAAAAAAATAAAAAAAAATGCTGGAATCTGCCCCTTTCCCGGGGATACGTCCGTGCCCAAGTGTGGTTAGATAGGGAATACCCTGAGGGAGTTCCGGGACCGCTGGGCTCCGCAGGGTGTTGAATGTATCCTCAATAAGGATTGTATCATAGTTGGACAGTAGGTGATTATGGATATATGTTTGTATTGTATTATGATGGTGGGTTCTGGCTTGTTTTATTGTAGTGTCAATGTTATTTTTTAATGATTGAATACATTTTTTGGGGGGAAAAAAGAAGAAAAAAAGATGCTGGAATCTTGAGCAAAACACAAAGAGTGGAGGAGCTCAGAGGATCAGGCAGCATCTGTGGCGGGGAAAAAGGACGGGTATGTATGGCCTCACCAACATCTTACATAACAGCAACATGACCTCCAAACATCTACACTTAATAATCTGACTGATTAATTTATACAGCTTCCTGGGAACCTGTAATTATCTATAGACCTTCCTGAGAACATGTCATAGAAACATAGAAACATAGAAATTAGGTGCAGGAGTAGGCCATTCGGCCCTTCGAGCCTGCACCGCCATTCAATATGATCATGGCTGATCATCCAACTCAGTATCCCATCCCTGCCTTCTCTCCATACCCCCTGATCCCTCTAGCCACAAGGGCCACATCTAACTCCCTCTTAAATATAGCCAATGAACTGGCCTCAACTACCTTCTGTGGCAGAGAATTCCACAGATTCACCACTCTCTGTGTAAAAAAATGATTTTCTCATCTCGGTCCTAAAAGACTTCCCTCTTATACTTAAACTGTGACCCCCCTAGTTCTGGACTTCCCCAACATCGGGAATAATCTTCCTGCATCTAGCCTGTCCAACCCCTTAAGAATTTTGAAAGTTTCTATAAGATCCCCCCTCAATCTTCTAAATTCTAGCGTGTACAAGCCAAGTCTATCCAGTCTTTCTTCATATGAAAGTCCTGACATCCCACGAATCAGTCTGGTGAACCTTCTCTGTACTCCCTCTCTGGCAAGAATGTCTTTTCTCAGATTAGGAGACCAAAACTGTACGCAATACTCCAGGTGTGGTCTCACCAAGACCCTGTACAACTGCAGTGGAACCGCCCTGCTCTGATACTCAAATCCTTTTGCTATTTTTGCATTGTCCCAATGAGTGTCAGTATTTGTGGTACTCCTGAGGTCAGGTCATCATTTACATTACATCCTTAAGAATATGTTAACATCTATATAGCCTCTCTGGGCTGTATAGATAACAAGTCTATATAACATGTCAGTATTTTTAGTGTCAATGAGACCGCATCAATACTTATACAGCTTTCTGGGAACTGTCAACAACATACTGTTCTTGAAATTTTATCGGCCTCTGCAGTGTTTCTGGGAACAAATTAATATGTATAAAATTCTGACAAGTTGACAAAAAGGCTGCACTAATATTAACTTGTTTGCGGGAACAAATAATGGGAAACAAATCAGCAGATGCAAGAAATATGGAGGAAAAATCTGAAAATGAAAAATACTCAGCAGGTCAAGCAGCCTCTGTGGAAAGAGAAATTTGAGTTAATGTTTCAGTTTCAGTTTCATGACCTCAGTGGTGGCAAGGTGGAGCAGTGGTAAAACTGCTGCCTTACAACGCCAGAGACCTGGGTTCAATACTAACTACGGGCGCTGTCTGTACAGAGTCTGTGGAATTCTCTGCCTCAGAGGGCGGTGGAGGCGGGTTCTCTGGATGCTTTCAAGAGAGAGCTAGATAGGGCTCTTAAAGATAGCGGAGTCAGGGGATATGGGGAGAAGGCAGGAACGGGGTACTGATTGGGGATGATCAGCCATGATCACATTGAATGGCGGTGCTGGCTCGAAGGGCCAAATGGCCTACTCCTGCACCTATTGTCTATTGTCTATTGTCTATATAACTCAATAGGTTCTCCATGTGACCACGTGGGTTTTCTCCAGGGGCTCCAGCTTCCTCACATATCTCAACGATGTGCGGGTTTGTAGGTTAATTGGATTTTGTAAATAGTAAATTGTTCCTGGTGTGTAGGATAGTGTTAGTGTATGGGATGATTGCTGGTTGGCGTGGACTCGGTGGGCCAAAGGGCCTGTTTCTGCGCTGTATCTCTAAACTAAATTAAACCTTCCTTCACAACTGGGATTATTTAGAAGCAGACATCCCGTCTAAACTGTTTAAGAAGGAACTGCAGATGCTGGAAGATTGAAGGTAGACAAAAATGCTGGAGAAACTCAGTGGGTGCAGCAGCATCTATGGAGCGAAGGAATTAGGCGACGTTTCGGGCCGAAACTCCCGTCTAAACTTATTGTCATATGCAGGGAACTGGGTCTCCGTTCGTCCCTATGTGTTTGGGTCCTTCGCTACTTCCACAGTGGTAGACCTCAAACAGCACTTGCTCTGCACTGACCATCATTCTCTTTAAGGCCACACACAGCTCCAATGCCATCTTTAAATTCACCATTCTTAGAAGAATAACAGGCAGTGAGCATGCGTTAAGGTATGATCAATAATCTGATTGAATGGTGCCAGAAAAACAATCTTGATTTTCATGTTAAACAGCTGATTGTTAAGTTCAGGAAGGGAAGGCTAAATGCCCCTGTCCCACTTAGGAAACCTGAACGTAAAAACCTCTGGAGACTTTGCGCCCCACACAAGGTTTCCGTGCTTTTCCCGGAGGTTGCAGGTGGTTGCCGGAGGTTGCAGGTAGTGGAAGCAGGTAGGGAGACTGACAAAAACCTCCGGGAACCGCACGGAAACTTTGGGTGGGGCGCAAAGTCTCCAGAGGTTTCCGTTCAGGTTCCCTAAGTGGGACAGGGGCATAAGGGTCCACCAACGTGTCTTCATTGGCAGTATGGTTTGGTTAGAAAGTCAACAAGTTCCTGGGCATGCACATCTCTGAAGATCTGTCCTGGGCCCAACACGCTGATTACATGGGCATGTCACCATGGCTTTGTTCAGGTATGTATATACGTGGTATGAATCTTAACATGTATCTGGATAAATGATACCAAATATTTACTGTTCTTGGTGGCCTGTGCAAAAATTGATGTGCGTGCAGTGGCTTTGAACAAGTATTTTTAGAAACAGAGAGCAAGTACTGACATGTTTGTAGAGAGGATGTACAGATGTTAATGTGCACAAAGGGACACTGTGCAAATACAATACCACTTAAAATTCTTGCAACTGTGTCCGTTTCTGCACAGTATCCCTGGAAACATTTTCAAGTTCTCTTGACTTGATCTTGAAGCACAATGCTGTGATAATAATGTCCAAACAAAAACATCTTCATTCTCGGTGGTTGTGCTGCTGCCATTGCTTAGTTTAGTTTAATTTAGAGATACAATGTGGATACAGGCCATTCAGCCCACCATCCTGGCCACACACTCATCTCCCCGCTACCTTCAGGTAGAAACATAGAAACATAGAAAATAGGTGCAGGAGTAGGCCATTCGGCCCTTCGAGCCTGCACCGCCATTCAATATGATCATGGCTGATCATCCAACTCAGTATCCCGTACCTGCCTTCTCTCCATACCCCCTGATCCCTTTAGCCACAAGGGCCACATCTAACTCCCTCTTAAATATAGCCAATGAACTGTGGCCTCAACTACCTTCTGTGGCAGAGAATTCCACAGATTCACCACTCTCTGTGTGAAAAATGTTTTTCTCATCTCGGTCTTAAAGGATTTCCCCCTTATCCTTAAACTGTGACCCCTTGTTCTGGACTTCCCCAACATTGGGGATAGAAAGTACAGGAGCATGAATACTGCAACAAGCAGGTTCAGGAATAGCTACTTCCCCACAGCCATCAGGCTATTAAACTTGGCTCGGACAAAACTCTGAACATTAATAGCCTATTATCTGTTTAATTGCACTTTATAAGTTTATTTATTCATGTGTGTATATATGTATATAATGGTATATGGACACACTGATCTGTTCTGTATTCATGCCTGTTATATTCTGTTGTGCTGAAGCAAAGCAAGAATGTCATTGTCCTATCTGGGACACATAACAATAAACTCTCTTGAATCTTGAAGCCCACGCTGCCCAGCGATCCCCGCACACTAATGGTATCCTACACACACTAGGGTTAATTTACATTTGTACCAAGCCAATGAACCTACAACCACATGCATTTTTGGAATGTGGGAGGTAACCGGTGCATTCTCCACGCAGGTCATGGGGAGAACGTACAAACTCCGTACAGACAGCACCCGTAGTCAGGATCGAACCCGGGTCTCTGGAGCTGTGAGGCTGCAACTCTACCACTGCACCACCTGTAATACCAGTCTGTTTTGCACAGTCTGCAAAATGGCATCTCTGCTTAACATATAACATATATAACATATAACAATTACAGCACGGAAACAGGCCATCTCGGCCCTACAAGTCCGTGCCGAACAAAATTTTTTTTTTCCCCTTAGTCCCACCTGCCTGTACTCATACCATAACCCTCCATTCCCTTCTCATCCATATGCCTATCCAATTTATTTTTAAATGATACCAATGAACCTGCCTCCACCACTTCCACTGGAAGCTCATTCCACACCGCTACCACTCTCTGAGTAAAGAAGTTCCCCCTCATATTACCCCTGCTTGTGGACTAAAACCACAAAAAAGAACAACGGTCCAGAGATTCACAATGAGTTGACGGGAGAAAATAACATTATTGCCAGCACTAGAGAATTCAAAGGAGATTAATTCAATTAGGAAGAAATTATAATGAAAAATTAGAATACAGCATTTACAACAAAATATTTTTCACAAACATGCTCCAGATTTGTTGCCAGCATCTTCATCTGCCAAAGATAGACACAAAAGCTGGAGTAACTCAGCGGGCCAGGCAGCATCTCTGGAGAGAAGGAATGGGTGATGTACCCTTCTTCAGATGTCTTGACCCGAAACGTCACTCCAGAGATGCTGCCTGTCCCGCTGAGTTACTCCACCTTTTTGTGTCAATCTTCGGTGCAAACCAGCATCTGCAGTTCCTTCGTACACGCTTCATCTGCCACCCAAGGACATTTGGAGAGGAAAGACAGGGTCACAGTTATTACAAACTCAGGTTGTTGTGGACAGTTTTGATGCATTAGCTGTCAGACGATGATTCACAGCTTGCAAAGAAGTCGGACAGCAGGGTATTAGATTGAGAGCATGATGTGCCTGGGAGAAGGCTTCCAAAACGTCAGCCGCTGGCATTGAAATGATGATTTGAAGAACCCCATCACAGAAAGATGTATGTCTGCTAAATAGCAGAACTGCAGTTTCTCTGAAAATATGCTGCAGATGGTAAGCATGATTTCAGAGTGTAAAAATGTTTATTTATTTGCAACACTAATCGACGGAATTGTGTGAATGTCAGGTAGGATGTCAGGAGAACAAAGAAAAACCTTTGTTTTTGCTCATACATGCCGACTCGCAGCAGTGAAGAAAGCGAATGTATGTTGGCTTTCATAGCAAAGGGATTTGAGTATAGGAGCAGGGAGGTTCTACTGCAGTTGTACAGGGTCTTGGTGAGACCACACCTGGAGTATTGCGTACAGTTTTGGTCTCCAAATCTGAGGAAGGACATTATTGCCATAGAGGGAGTGCAGAGAAGGTTCACCAGACTGATTCCTGGGATGTCAGGACTGTCTTATGAAGAAAGACTTGGTTTATACTCTCTAGAATTTAGGAGATTGAGAGGTGATCTTATAGAAACTTACAAAATTCTTAAGGGGTTGGACTGGCTAGATGCAGGAAGATTGTTCCCGATGTTGGAAGTCCACAAGGGCTTACAGCTTAAGGATAAGGGGGAGATCCTTTAAAACCGAGATGAGAAAACCTTTTTTCACACAGAGAGTGGTGAATCTGTGGAATTCTCTGCCACAGAGGGTAGTTGAGGCCAGTTCGTTGGCTATATTTAAGAGGGAGTTGGATGTGGCCCTTGTGCCTAAAGGGGATCAGGGGGTATGGAGAGAAGGCAGGTACAGGATACTGAGTTGGATGATCAGCCATGTTCATATTGAATGGCGGTGCAGGCTCGAAGGGCCGAATGGCCTACTCCTGCACCTAATTTCTATGTTTCTATGTTTCTATGACTCCTGATACATTAAAAAAAATATCGAGGGCACATCACCATTATGAATTAGGCCATTCGGCCCATCATGTAAACTCTGCCATTCCATCATGACTAAAATAGCCCCTTTCTAAGAAAATATGAGAACTGTTGAAAAAGATTGAATAAAATGTTGAATAAAATGTTAAATAAAATGTTGAAACATATAAGATTGTTAAGGGTTTGGACACGCTAGAGGCAGGAAACATGTTCCCGGTGTTGTGGGAGTCCAGAGCCAGGGACCAGAGTAACAGTAAACTGTAACAGTGCAGAGACTGGATTTATATTTTCCTCTTCAAACTCTTCCAGTAGATTAATGAAATCATTCACATCTTCAACTACTTCAGTCTTTGCAGGAAGTTCTTCTGCAACAAAAGAATCCTCAATTTATAAAATATATTAACACAGTGGGAAAACTAGAATTGTTCTCCAGAGGCCTTCTCTACTGAAGCTATTCAAAATGATGAGCTTTTAGCCTATCTATTCTTTTAAGAATAAGGAGTAAGGCATTTAGAGTGGAGATGAGGATTTTTTTTTTCTCACAGAGAGTGGTGAGTCTGTGGAATTCTCTGCCTCAGAGGGCGGTGGAGGCCGGTTCTCTGGATGCTTTCAAGATAGGGATCATAAAAATAGCGGAGTCTGGGGAAATGGGGAGAAGGCAGGAATGGGTACTGATCGGGGATGGTCAGCCATGATCACATTGAATGGCGGTGCTGGCTCGAAGGGCTGAATGGCCTACTCCTGCACCTATTGTCTATTGTCCATTGTCTTTTACTCCATACTTCAAAATCTGCGATGGAACATGGAAAAGGCGAATGTAGATTCTTCTTATAGTTCCCAGTCGTCTTAAGCCTTGACATTGTTAAGTAAGAAATGCAAAGCACAGTTATGTTAACAAAAATGTCTGCCATTTCCTCATCTCCTGTGGCCTGCAACAATCTGCAAGTAATGTCCAGAATATCAGTTTTCCAGAAACAAGTAGCAGTGCATAGATATTAAATACTTTAATACATTTAAATACCTGGGGCAACTCACAGATATTCTGCCGGATGAAGTTTGATACTGATAAAGAATAATTACCACATATAATCATTAAATTTAGTTAAAAATTAGTGGTTGCAATTTCAACCAAATAATGAATTTATTTTAGATATGCTGATTCTTCTCTGCACAAATCTAGGCTCCTCCAAATCCCAACACCATTCCCCTATTACCCCTGTGGTTGCTTGGATCTATGTCAAACAACTACTAATATTTAAAAAAAAATGTTTTCTTATTTTATATTCCTACACCTTCACCCGATTCAAAATACAAGATACAAGATACATTTAATTGTAATTTGGACCCCTTGAGGTCCAAACGAAATGCCGTTTCTGCAGCCATACATTACAAACAAATAGACCCAAGACACAACATAATTTACATAAACATCCATCACATCGCTGTGATGGAAGGCCAAAAAAACTTATCTCTCCCCCCCCCGCCCCCCCCCCCCCCCCCCGATGTCAGAGTCAAAGTCAAAGCCCCCGGCTGGCGATAGCGATTGTCCCGCGGCCATTAAAGCCACGCCGGGTGGTGCGAGGTCGCACACCGGGTCTTGGTGTTAGAGCCCCCGGCGTGCGCTCGCAGAGTCCCGCGGCCATTCCAAGCCGCGCGGGGCGGTGATGTCAGGCCCCGCTCCAGGAGCTCTTCGACCCCGCAACTCGGGCGGGAGAAGTCGCCGTTGCGAGAGCCCTGAAAAGCGGTCTCCCTCCAGGGACCCGCGGGCTCCCGGTGCCGCTATCCGCAGACCTGCAGTTGAAGCCTCCGACTCTCCGGTCGGGCCGCAGCAGCAGCAGCAGCATCAGCGCTCCTCCACCGCTCCCTCCCTCACCTCCCTCCCACGCTTTCTGTTCATGCCCTCTTCATACATCTCTCAAATGCTGGGAAGAAGAGATGCAGATAAGCTTAATGGGGAATCTCAGACCTTAAGGCACACCAGACATTGGAGGAGTGCTGAGAATTGCTAGTATATTAGAGGGCAGTTACAAATGAACCTGGCCTGAAGCAACCACAGGTATTTTGGGGAATGGTTCTTGGGGTTAGGATTTAGGGCAGCTGAGCTTTGTATAGGAGAATAGACGCAAAATGCTGGAGTAACTCAGCGGGTCCGGCAGCATCTCTGGAGAAAGGGAACAGATGACGTTTCGGGTCAGAACCTGTTTGAGAAGAAGGGTTCTGTCCAGAAACGTCACCTATTCCTTTTCACCAGAGATGCTGCCTAACCCGTAGAGTTACTCCAGCTTTTTGTGTCTATCTTCGGTATAAACCAGCATCAGCTATTCTTGCTGGTTGAATAGCAATATTCTATTTTGTTTGGAATATTGGTATATTTCCAAAGGAAGTTCATATTTGGGTAGGAGCTTCTTTGCCACACTTCCGCGCCTGCCATGGCAACAAGGCACCACCACAATGCTCACTTTCATCTCAAAAGGATTACAATACAATACAATATAATACCGTTTATTGTCATTTGAACCTCAAATGACGTTCAAACTAAATTTGGTTTCTGCAATCATACAACAAGATTAAAAAAAAAGAAAACAAAAAAAAAGAAAAAAAAACAAGACACACAATTAACACAATTTACACAAACATCCATCACAGTGAATCTCCTCCTCACTGTGATGGAAGGCCTCTCCCCTGTTTTCCATTCTTCTCCCGATGTTCAGATTCAGATTCAATTTTAATTGTCATTGTCAGTGTACAGTACAGAGACAACGAAATGCATTAAAGCCCCCGGCGGGCGATGGCAAGTGTCACGGCCGTTAATGCCACACCGGGCGATGTAAGGCCCCGTTCCGGGTCGTTTTCAACCCTGTTATATACGTACGAAGGAGATACCACCTCTGCCCGAGCCCCTTTATGAGAGTGACCTCCTCCCTCGAGGTTGCCTGGTTGTGGCAGACTGCAGCTGAGAGAAATCACATTGCTACACTTCCAAAGGCACAGTAAAGCTTGAAGAGCTTCAGTATGACTTAGTTTCACAAACAGTTTAGTTTCCTCTCCCTCACTGATCTGCCAGTTCCACTGCCCCAACAAAAAACGTCAAATTTCCATTTCTGTCCGTTTGGAGAAGTCCCCAAAAGGGACCAATGCACACAGCAAAGGATGTGCTGAGATATTAAGGCACTAATTAAGGACTGGTTCACATTTCTGAATAGCCATTAAAACAATATCTGTCAATTTTAGATGTTGCTAAACAAAAATAAAATGCTGAGATGCTGGAAATCTGAAACAAAAATAGAAAATAGTGGTAAGCTCAGTATGTCATAAAATATCTGTGCAGGGGCAGGGCCGTCTTAACGCATGGGCACGCTGGGCAGTAGCCCGGTGCCACACGAGCATAGGGGCCCTACGCTAATCTATGTATTGTAGAATGTTATTGTATAACATGAAAACAGAGAAGAACATCGGCAAGTACACAACGGCATATTTGATTCGGCATAAAGAAACTGGAAGTGTCGGGGGCCCAGTGCACTGCTTTGCCCGGGAGCTGTGGGCATTATAATGCTGTTAAGACAGCCCGGTGCAGGGGTAGGATAGGGGTAGGGAAGGAGAGATGGGGAGAGGGGTAGGGGAGATGGGAAGGGGGAGAGAGAGAGGGAGAGGTGGGGGGGGGGAGGGAGGGGGAGGAGGAGGAGAGAGAGAGAGAGAGAGGAGAGGGAGGGAGGAGGAGTGGGAGGGGGAGAGGGGAGAGGGGAGAGGAGGAGAGGGGAGAGGGGAGAGGTGAGGAGAGGGCAGAGAAGAGGGAGAGGGAGAGGAGAGAGAGGGAGAGGGAGAGAGAGGAGAGAGGAGAGAGGAGGGAGAGAGAGGAGAGAGAGGAGAGAGGAGAGAGAGGAGAGAGGGGGAGAGAGAGGGGAGGGAGGAGGAGAGAAGATAGGAGAGGGGAGGAGAGAGGGAGAGAGAGGGAGGGGAAAGAGAGAGAGGGGAGAGAGAAGAGAGAGAGAGAGGGAGAGAGAGAGAGAGAGAGAGAGAGAGGAGAGAGAGAGAGAGAGAGAGAGAGAGAGAGAGAGAGAGAGAGAGAGAGAGAGAGAAAGAGCATTCAAGATGAAGTAATTTATTGAAATGGATATTTGTAATCCTTGCTGGCGTTGCCCTTGAAATAACAAAACTGCATGGGTCATTACTCTCCACAGTCAAATAAAATCCTTTGTGAAACACTCTTTTACAGTATATCAAAAAAAAAGAAATTCTATTTCTGTAGCTCCTTTCCTGACCAAATAACACCATGAAGCACTTAGTCCACAAACTAGATACAACAAATAGTAACATTAACATTGGCGAGGCATTGCCCATCAAAAAAATCAAACTGCTGGAGGAACAAGTGGGTCAGGCATCCTCTGTGCAGGGAAATGAACAGATGATTTTTTTTGGGCTCTTGGTTCTTGGTTTCTTGGTCCTCCAAAATATTCCAAATGGAATTTAAACTGGAGGTGGTGAAGGGAGGACTTAAGCCAGAAAGGGTTATTGGGAAGAAAGAGCTACTTTAAATGTAGTTGCATCTGGTTGGGTAACTATGGAAGACTATTCCATGCTTTAATTGTGCGGGGGTAGAACAAATTACTGTATACATCTGATTTTGTAGCTGGGATCACAAATTGGATCGAATGCCCTCGTCTGCTCCTAATTGGTTTGGGTTTGGTGTAGGTCTTGTAGTCTATGTCGAGCTGACCATTTAACATTTTGTAAAAACAGGTCAAACAGTGAGCTTCACGTCTGTCTTGGAGAGGGTTCCACCCCGACCAGAGAATTCAGAAGTTTGGTGACACTCGCTTCTCTCTCATAGGTGTTAGTAACAAATCGAGCTGCCTGTCTTTGGACACGTTCGATGGTAGAAATGTTTTTATCTGTGTATGGGTCCCAAGCTGCAACTGCGTAGTCCAAATGAGGTTTAACGAGGGTGAAATACAGCTTCTCCTTGACAGAAGCTGAACAATGATGAAAGTTGTGCCTCAGGAAGTTGCTTTCACTGTTGCATGATGAGTCTGACCATTCCAACGCAGATCATTCTGCAATTTGATGCCAAGATACTGGTTGGAACCAATCTTCAGACTCAGACTAAAGGGAAGGTAGCTGGTAGAGAGAGATGAAGGGAAGGGGAAGGCAAGAAGTAGCAAATGTATTTCGGGACAGAAGGGTCCTAACCCAAAATGTTATCTGACCATTTCCCTCCACAAATACCTTTTAATCCATTTCCCAGCCCGGACACTCCCTGTTTGAACTGTTGCCGTCAGGCAGACGGTACAGATCTACAAGGACAAGGACGAACAGACTAAAAAACAGTTTTTACCCCACTGCTATAAAAGCACTAAATGTAACCGCCAAGGAACGCAGGGGCGATACAGACTAAGGGACTGTGGTACACTGTGAAATCGACAGAAGGATGGAGGGTTGGGTGTCTATGCGTGCTATTTTCATGATATTTATTTTAGTTGTTTATCTTTTAATATTTTACCTTGTATGTATCGTTAGCTTTTAGAAATGTTTGAATGGTGCACTGACTGGCTGACATTTTTAAATTTCGTTGTACATGGTTCATGTTACAATGATAATAAAGAAACTATTCTATTCTATTCTCCCTGCAATTATTTTTTTCCAAGATTTCAAGATCTGTGTCTCAATTGATCTACCTTTTAAAAAGGGGCAGCACATTGTTGCAGCGGTAGACTTGCTGCCTTACAGCGCTAGGCACCCAGGTTCGATCCTGACTACGGGTATTGGCTGTATAGAGTTTGTACAGTCATTATTTTTCTGATCATTCCTTTCTCCTGAGCCTTTTTATGAATTATTCTGTTTCAGTAATAGAGAGTACAATCAAATCCTTGTTGACCATTCTGTGGCTTTGTATATTATTCCTCTAAATGCAATCATATAAAGAGTAGCGTAGGATGGAACTGCAGATGCTGGTTTACACCGAAGATAGACACAAAATGCTGGTGTAACTCAACGGGACAGGCAGCATCTCTGGAGAGAAGGAATGGATGACATTTTGGGTGGTGGCCCTTCTACAGTGGCATTGTTTTACTGAACAATGAGATATTTTTGCAGATTTGTTGAAAGTACTTTTGAAGCAGACCTGCAGACAGTAACAGCAGTGTAAGCCAAGCCCTTTACATCCGGACCTACATCCTGAATGTAAAAGCTTGCAATTAGCTTCAGAAACTCAGGTGGAAACCCAGAACTTGTCAAAGAGGAAATTCATGATTCATAAACTATCATTATGAGCGATGCTGCATTGGTGCATGAATCACATGTTATAAACATTATTTAATTTGCTCTTGATTGAATTCGGTGGATAATTTACGACTAATATTCATTTGATCGCATTCACAGCTTGCGTAGGTTATTTTGTGCAATAATTGAAAGTACACAACTAAATCATTCCCTTGTGAAGGGGCTGAAGAAGGGTTTCGGCCCGAAACGTTGCCTATTTCCTTTGCTCCATAGATGCTGCTGCACCCGCTGAGTTTCTCCAGCACTTTTGTCTAAATCATTCCCTTATACGCTTCATTGATTCCTGCTATGTCGATTGGTGTTCATTTTATGTAAAAAACTGCTAACATCACATCTTCCAAACTATCAATGGGAGTTTGTGAAGGGTGGGCCATGGAAATCATACGCCAATGCATTGGAGATTCTGTAATTTAGGGTTCTAGTATATTTAGCAGCAGTGCAGAGCAATGCCAATCCTTCCTACCCAAACTTACGTATTACTTATTCTTTTTTTTAAATTTGTTTATTCTATTACAGAGTTGATGTGGACAAGCTTTTCCCTTTGAGAATAGGGAAGATTCAAACAAGAGGACATGACTTCAGAATTAAGGGACAGAAGTTTAGGGGTAACATGAGGGGGAACTTCTTTACTCTCTTGATTACATTTGGTGGTTAGAGAGAGTACAGAGGAGATGTACTAGAATGTTGCCTGGGTTTCAACAACTAAGTTACAGAGATAGGTTGAATAAGTTAGGTCTTTATTCTCTGGAGCGCAGAAGGTTAAGGGGGGACTTGATAGAGGTCTTTAAAATGATGAGAGGGATAGACAGAGTTGATGTGGACAAGCTTTTCCCTTTGAGAATAGGGAAGATTCAAACAAGAGGACATGACTTCAGAATTAAGGGACAGAAGTTTAGGGGTAACATGAGGGGGAACTTCTTTACTCAGAGAGTGGTAGCGGTGTGGAATGAGCTTCCAGTGGAAGTGGTGGAGGCAGGTTCGTTGGTATCATTTAAAAATAAATTGGATAGGCATATGGATGAGAAGGGAATGGAGGGTTATGGTATGAGTGCAGGCAGGTGGGACTAAGGGGAAAAAAAAAGTTGTTCGGCACGGACTTGTAGGGCCGAGATGGCCTGTTTCCGTGCTGTAATTGTTATATGGTTGTTATATGGTTATATTAGAAGCAATTGTACAAGAATAAACCAATCGGCATAGCAATTATACAATTTTCGTACAGCTTCCATTTTTACCATTTTATAAATTGATCCATGAATCAGAAAAAAGTAATAAGAAAAGAATGAAGAAAAAGAAGAAAAATAGAAGAAAGAGAGAAGAAAAGATCCCTGAACTGCCAAAGAACAGCGAGAAAAAAAAAAAAAAAAAATGTTCAAAAAAACGGAAAAACGGAGATATCCTTCAACTATCCTTCCCCCCCCCCCCCCCCCCCCCCCCCCCCCCCCCCCCCCCCCCCCCCCCCCCCCCCCCCCCCCCCCCAACTCATCCATCCCAAAACATGTTCAACCAATATATATTACTTATTCTACCGTGTGTAGCAAAATGCTGAAGTAACTCAGCAGGACAGGCAGCATCTCTGGAGAGAAATGGGTGACGGTTTGGGGCGAGACCCTTCTTCAGGGGAGAGGGAGTGCTGAATATTTTAGTTCAAATTGTCTAGAGATGGTAGAATTAGAGACAGTAGTGTTCATGTAAAAAAATGAACAATAATGCATTAACATAGTGACATTATTTTATCAGCCATAAAAACATCATTTTTGAACAATGGATAACTTTATCGTTCTGTGATTTGGAATGTGCAACTCAATCAAGTGCATGCACTAATGTACTAGATGAACGGTTATGCAAGAAAAATAATTCCTGTGACATTTTTATTTGGGCTAAATGAACCCTGTGTTAGGGAGTGAATATTACTCAACAAGATTTCAGGCTTGGTTTGACTTCCACATCCATCAATGACTTCTCAGATTTTGGCACCTTTTCAAATTTGAGTTTAAAAAATTATTTTCTGTTGTGCTCAGGTCGAGTGACATTAATAATGAGGAAATCCGTTATTTTCCCTTCATTTATCTTAATGTTAGACATAATCATTCCCGGGTAATGTGCAGTAATGGGTAGATAAAGTTGGCGTTGCTCTGTGCTGCCACTAAATATGCTTGCTCCCCAAATTCAGTAATTACTGATCAGCTGGTGTACCAATTCCATTCCCCATAGGAAGCAACCATATCATTTCTCTCAATGGAAATTAATATTTGCATCAGGTTAGTCTTGAGATGTGAAGAGGGTAATGAGTCTTTGGAATTCTCCAACCAAGAGAGCCGAGAAAACTTTGCTACTGCATTTATTCAAAACCAAATTAATATATTTAATAATAATAATAATAATAATAATAATAATAATAATAATAATAATAATAATAATAATAATAATAAAAATAATATATTTTATTGTCATTGTACATAAGTGCAACGAGATTTGATATGCAGCTTCCATCCGATGTCATAACTTAAATAACTAATAAAATTTAGATTTAGATACCCCGAGAATATGGTTTGTAAAAGAACATTATAACAGTAAAACAGTTCAAACAGACTAAAGTGCAGATGTGCCTGTGTGACGTGACCATCCGAGGGAGACAGTCTAGGGGGGATGGGGGCCACTCAGCAGGGCCGGTTCAGAGCCGCTATAGCTCTGGGAATGAAGCTGTTCTGAGTCTGGAGGTTCGGGCGTAGAAGGCCTTGTAACGTCTGCCGGAGGGAAGTAGTTCGAACAGTCCATTAAAAGGGTGTGAGGAGTCTTTATGGATGCTGTCGGCCTTCCTGAGGCACCGTGTGTGGTAGATGCCCTCCAAGCCTGCTAGCTGTGTCCCAATAATCTTCTGCGCTCTGTGGACGACGCGCTGAAGAGCTCTCCTCTCCACCTCCGTGCAGCTGGGATACCACACAGAGATGCCATACGTTAATATGCTCTCTGTGGTGCAGCAGTAGAAGGTTGTCAGCAGCTGTTGGGGCAGACCAGTCTTTTTTAATGTTCTCAGGAAGAACAGTCGTTGCTGTGCCTTCTTGACCAGCGCAGCGGTGTTGGTGGACCATGTGAGGTCCTCTGGGATATGAAGGGAATCAAGGGACAAAGGGCTAAGGCAGAAAACTAGTGCTGAAGTAAAAGATCAGCCATGATCCCACTGGATGGCAGAACAAGAGGATGGGCTGAGTAGAATCTTCCTGCTTGTATAACTTACCTTGTTAAACCAAACATGTGCTGTCTGTGTGCCTGAAAAATACAGCGGTGATATTTTGAACACAAACATGGAGAGATGCGGACTTGACATCGTGGAGCTGGCCGACTTCCGAGCGTGGAGAGCTGTGGTGGCGGGCGGCTGCGTCCCGATTCGGAGCATCGGAGGCTCCGGCTGCAGGCCCTGTGGACGGTAACATCGGGAGCTCGCGGGTCCCCGGTGGGAGACCGCATTTCGGACGTCCCGCAACGGCAACTTCTCCCGCCCGGATCGCGGGGTTAAAAGGACCCGGAGCGGGGCCTGACATCGCCCGGCGCTGCTTTAATGGCCGCGGGACTTGCCATCGCCCACCGGGGAGCTCCAACATCACGACTCGGAGCCACACAAAGTTTAAGAATAAGGGGTAAGCCATTTAGAACGGAGACGAAGAAACACCTTTTCTCACAGTGAGTGGTGATTCTGTCGAATTCTCTGCCTCAGAGGGCGGTGGAGGCAGGTTCTCTGGATGCTTTCAAGAGAGAGCTAGATAGGGCTCTTAAAAATGGGGGAGTCAGGGGATATGGGGAGAAGGCAGGAACGGGGTACTGATTGGGGATGATCAGCCATGATCACATTGAATGGCTCGAAGGGCCAAATGGCCTACTCCTGCACCTATTGTCTATTGTCTATTGTAATACGTTAAAAAATTGATACATTAAAACGTTGATACGTTATATTGGTAATACTTAAAAAATCTAGCTTCACACTGCTTGTGCCAACTACACTTTGAATTTCAAATTTCTTGCCACATCCACCATGCCTCTACAAACTTTTCACGCCATTATTACATTTTCTAATCCATGATAATGCAGTTGTGCTGTAATTTTGCACATCCCTGCTCCTCAATATATACCACAGAGAAATTATTTTCTCCAGCCAACTCTCTCTCATTGTTTTCTAAATCAGAAAGTACTGTGTGACCGATTTTAAATTGAAGAGACAGAATTACATCTGCCAGTCCTTTCTGATTGTCCCAAGTCTCGTTAAGATTGCATTTGCTCTTGGCTCTTTGTATGTAATACCATGGGAAATTAGCTGGTCTAATAAATATTCAATAGGTTAGATAATAAGGCATAAAAACATACCACCTATTTGGAAGAAATTCTGGGACTCAAAACATGTCAGAATTGATACATCCGCAGGCTACAGCATGTGGTTCAGGTCTCTGGAGAAACTAAACACTGATATAGTCTGTGTTTAAGAAGGAACTGCAGATGCTGGAAAATCGAGGGTACACAAAAATGCTGGAGAAACTCAGCGGGTGCAGCAGCATCTATGGAGCGAAGGAAATAGGTAACGTTTCGGGTGAAAGTCTGAAGAAGGGTTTCGGCCCGAAACGTTACCTATTTCCTTCGCTCCATAGATGATGCTGCACCCGCTGAGCTTCTCCAGCATTTTTGTGTACCCACTGATATAGTCTGTATTGGATAGAAGGCACATCTAAGATATGGTCTCCTTTCATCGATTTATGACAAGTGTAATATGGTGCAGCACAACTCTGGAAATTATCCGTTTCTGAACTGGGTGAGTGAGGAGTGTGGAAAGATATGAAGTAGGTACATCCCATTTCTGTTTTTCCATTCTTCCTATTTCCCGTTTTTATTTACAACTCTGCAGGTTTTTCTCTCTCTATCCTTCTACAAACTTTCACTTGTTAACTCCTGGAGTGGTACTCCAGGGATTTACACATCACTATTTCCCTTACTCTTTTCTTGACTCACTTTTTCTTTCTTCTGTGACTTTCCGATTGTTAAATTTAAAACAAGAAGTTGTACACGAAATGTATTAGGTCTTATGCCACAGTTTATACATTGTACTGTACATTGCTTCTAATAAAAATACAAATACATTTTTTTGTTTTTTAAAAGGCACATCAAGTAGCAATGTTACAAAATTTTGAGATTTAAAAAATCAAGTCTGCAATTTATCCCATCAGATAAAGCATAACAATAAGTTTAATTTGACACCTAATTCACTTTCATATCTCAAGTAATAAAAAAGTTATGGCCATTTTCATACTCGGAAATTAGCATCTTGTTCCCTATTGATTTTCTATGGACATAACAAAAAAGCTGTGATCTTGGACATAAAAGCCCATAACCTTCTTAAAAATTAAGAGAACTGAATGAAATTTTCAGTTATCATAGATTGAAGCATTCTGAAACAAATATAAAATAATCTTACTTGGATGACCTGAAATTAAAGCATATAATTAGTTAGTTACCCAATTGTAGCTAATTTCAAACTTCAATTACTAGATCTAAAACATCTATCCATTTCTTAATAAATGATTAACATTTTTAAATAGCCCAAGTGTCCAAATAATATTCACAAATAATTCACAATAAAACATGATTTTTAAATCTCATTTACATCAATTTATAGGCAAAATGGAAGGAATTTAGTGTTCAATTGCTGTAAATTAAAGTCAATTTAAATAAGCTTTCTAGTGGGTTCCTGTGAACGGGCTGGTTTAGAACGTTCACATTGCGCTGGATTTGTGCCCTCAAATGCCCAGAAAAATACTGCAGGATATAAAAAGCCCAAAATGAACTACTCGCTATAGAAAACTTTATATACAGGGTTATACACAAGCCCCATTTAATGTAAAAATAAGGTACATACCTTTAATTGTTTGCTTTATAAAACCCTGGGGCTGCGAGAGGTTGCGAGTTGAGAGAGTGATTTTTAAACTACTATAAATATTATACAAGGCCATAAAACTAATAATACCTTTTGCGACGGGGTCTTCCAGCGATTTTCCGTTAATGATTTACTAGGCTGAACATTTTCGATTGGAACAGCCTAGTAAAAATCGCGTTTTAAACCCGCCCCCTCTAAACAGCGCCAAAATCGCACACACGGGGTAGGGCAGATGCTCAGCCACGATTCAGGTTGGTTTTGCAACATACCTACATCAAGCACTTACCCAGAAAAGATAGAGAACAGCAAAGCATGTACTGTATAGCACAAGCACACTGTCCATTATTTTTTCTTTAATGATCAGTGTACCTACTGCACTGATTCAAATGTCTCTTACAACATTGTGTTATCGTTGTGGATGTACCCATGTATCTCAAGGACTATAGCAGTTTAAGAACGCATCTCACCACCACCTTCTCAACAGCAAACGGGGGGTGGGGGGTAGGTTATTAAATGCTGATTCAGAAGATAAGACACAAAAAGCCGGAGTAACTCAGCGGGTCAGACAGCATCTCTGGAGAAAAGGAATCGGTGACGTTTAGGGTCGAGACCCTTCTGCAGACTAATTATTAGTTGCTGCCTAATTATTAGTTCCTAGAGAGATAAATTTGTCTGTTGCAAAGGTTTCAGCCAACAGTTATACTCACCTCTGCATATTCAACACCATTTGACCTCAATACGTGCAAGATTCAGGCACACCAACAGCGGATAACCTCTTCTGGTTTCACAAGGTGTTGCAGCTGTAGAATCTGTTGCAACTAACAATCTGCTGGTGGAACTCAGCAAGTCAAGCTGTGCTGTGGGGTATAAGGAATTGTTATTATTACAGGATGAAACCCTTTCAGAGGACTGAGAGTACATCCATTACATGTCTAACGGACTGAGCTGAACAATGTCTGAAGAAGGGTTTCGGCCTGAAACGTTGCCTATTTCCTTCGCTCCATAGATGCTGCTGCACCCGCTGAGTTTCTCCAGCACTTTTGTCAACCATATTTAAGAGTTGGTGGCGCAGGCTAGACTTGATAAGGATGGCAGATTTATTCTGCCGAAGGACATTGGTGAACAAGATGGGTTTTTACAACAATCCAATAATTTTGCTGAATTCCATTGTTCCATTGTTCCAAAGGTGAAAATTAAATTTAGTCCCTGATTGTTAAGCCAAACATCCGGGTTACTATTACAGTAACTTAGCTACAGTGCCACCACTATTTTTAACATATACTTAGGGCTGGCTACCAGCCAAAGCTAAATTTCATTCTCCTCGAGTAGAGATATGGCAAACAAGAATGCACTGTTATCATTAGGTATTAGACTGAGGCTATTGGAAAACCTCTGGTTGACTGGAAAGGTGCCAATTGCAGGACACAACAAGTTATTGTACAATGATGACCACACATCTCTATGATGTTGCCTTAGTTAAAGTCAATTTTTCATTTTAGCCACTGTAAACACTCAAGAGCATGGCAGCATCCATCCAACAGAAAAAGGGTCTTAATGTGGGAAAAATTAAAATTATACTTTGACAGCAAAAGAAAAAAAACCTCTTGTCTTCAGAGTGAAATCAACATCCATGTTCTATTCATACAAAGAATGTCAATAAAAGCATAAAAGCAGTTGCTTCATAAGATACCTATTTCAGAAGTGGTCACGTTTCCATTAATGTGCTTCACCCTGCTGCAGGAGTTGCTGCCTCACAGTGACAGAGACCCCGGTTCGATCCTGACTACGGGAGCTGTCTGTTCAGAGTTTGAACGTTCTCCCCGTGACCGCGTGGGTTTTCTCCGGGTGCTCCGGTTTTCTCCCACACTCCAAAGACGTGCAGGTTTGTAGGTTAATTGGCTTCTGTAAAATTGTAAACTGTCCCTAGTGTGTAGGATAGTGTTAGTGTATCGGGATCGCTGGTCGGTTTAACCTCGATGGGCCAAAGTGCTTGTTTCTGCACCTTATCTCTAAACTGAACTAAACTAAAAATCTTCCTGGGTGCCTACCAAATAGCAACTGTTATAAGACAATAAGATATTCCGCATAGATACTCTGAAATTATTTAGTCATGCACCTACTGTACCTCTGTTATGAGGCATTGCCAGCTGCTTCCTTATGGGGAAGTAATACTGGAGAGGGTAGTAAACAAGGGGAGGTATAGGGTTATATTCAACTCCCTTCCTCTATCTAATAAACAGCTGTTTCCAAAGAGGCATTATTGGGACCTAACTGCAGAAAACAATAAAAGCAGAGCAAAAAAATATATATATTACCTTAAGAAAAATTAGAAACATTTCAAATCATGAGTTAATGGATATGTCTATAAGCTTAAAAATTCTATGAAATTGCTATGCTTATGAAAATTTAATGTTTGTGTGACAAAGGGACTGAAGAAAGGTCTCGACCCAAAACGTCACCCATTTATTCTATTCAGAGATGCTGCCTGTCCCGCTGAGTTACTTCTGCATTTTGTAATGGTAGCTGGTTTAACTCTCCTAATTTTGACTGGGACTGTCATTGTGCAAATTGATTAGGTGGGGCAAAGTTTGTGAAGTGGTCTGCAACGTTTTTGGAGACAATATGTGGATGGTCCAAGTGCAGAAGGGGCTACACTAGATCTCCTTTTAGCAATTGACCATGGGAAGCACTTGCTGCTAATATAAAGGAAGATAAAGATGAATAGAAACACAGGAAAGCATAGAAATGAAGGAGTATTCAAGCATCATAGAAACATTGAAACAGAGAAAATAGGTGCAGGAGTAGGCCATTCGGCCCTTCGAGCCTGCACCCCCATTCAATATGATCATGGCTGATCATGCAACTCAGTATCCCGTACCCGCCTTCTCTCCATACCCCCTGATCCCTTTAGCCACAAGGGCCACATCTAACTCCCTCTTAAATATAGCCAATGAACTGTGGCCTCAACTACCTTCTGTGGCAGAGAATTCCACAGATTCACCACTCTCTGTGTGAAAAATGTTTTTCTCATCTCGGTCCTAAAAGATTTCCCCCTTATCCTTAAACTGTGTGACCCCTTGTTCTGGAGTCAAGTCCATTCTTTCTAAAATCACGTTCGATGATGATGAACTTCATTTCTGACTATGATTACTTTGTTGGGGAAGGTTCTGCAAACTTACTTTCTGTTCTGCTAAGATACTCCGGATCAGACATTAAAATAGATGACTTCCCCTCTCTGTTACCATTCGTCTTTAAGCCATCAGCAGTTCTAGTTATATTTTGTTTTGCTAGTCTTAAGAGGACAAAAGAACTCCTTGTGCCACTTGTAATCAGAAAACAATTGGTAAGTAGTCTTTAAGAAGGAACTGCAGATGCTGGAAAATCAAAGGTACACAAAAAAGCTGGAGAAACTCAGTGGGTGCAGCAGCATCAATGGAGCGAAGGAAATAGGCAACGTTTCGGGTCTGAAGAAGGGTTTCGGCCCGAAACGTTGCCTATTTCCTTCGCTCCATAGATGCTGCTGCACCCGCTGAGTTTCTCCAGCTTTTTGGTAAGTAGTTTGCTGCTTTTCGTCTGATTTGTGTAGTTGATGTTGTGATAGTGTCCTTTTCCATTTTGAGAGTCAGCTGCTGTGCATTTGGTTCCTTTAAAGGAACCATTGAAACTGTGGCAAAGTGCATTTAATTTACAAAACTAATTTTTTGCAAATGTATGCCCTCTGTGGGGAGCCCGACCATTCAAGTACTCGTTTTTTTGTGATTTTCTATGATATTTTATCTTCTAAAACAAATGAAACAGAACTTGGGAGGTATGACCAATTGGCCCTTATGCCTGCAATTGGAACGGTGAATTTGTCATTTATTTAAAACCTGGAAGTAGTAGATAATCATGCTTTAAAAGAATCATGTTGCAATGTGTCTTTTAATCACTGCTAATAAATCTGTGAACAGAAGCAAAGGCTTATTAGTTGTACCGCTGCAAGTGGGAATTGTTCTGTTTCGGGACACATGGCAATGAAAGACTCTTGACTTGATTCTCAATGGTTCAATTCAATGCTACTTTATCGTCACATGTACTGTGGTACTTTTTTTGCATACAGTTCAGTAAAAAATATTATTACACATAAGCAAAATCATAGTTGAATACAAGTGTATATGAATAGTAGATTATATTGACACAATGAAGTCTTTCCAACTTCTGCCATCAGGCTGCTGATATAAAGTCCCCCTATCCAAGAAAAACATCCACAAAAACTCATTCATACCCATTGCCATAAACAGCTTCAATAAAAAATGAACAATGGACAAATTAACCCTGACGCAATGTCACTTTACACGTATCCACAACTTTTATCTTGTCTATTTTTACAGTTTTTAATCTTTATATTTGCTTTTAAGATCGATACACACTGTGTGTGCTTGCAGAAACCTGTGTTGTATAACTGCTTATCAGTACATTGTCCTGTCTGTATGTTGAGCCACGTCAAAGAAGATGTTCTGTTACGACAGACAATAAAGTTTTCTGAATCTGAATCTGAATCTGAATGTACAAGAGTCACAATGTTTCTGGTGACATTTTTCACGATTCTTGACTAAATGCCTCTTGACTTGGCGATTGCTAATGTGCTAATTTATTTTGAACAGAAAAATATAATTTTTTTTTAAAAATCTCTGTATAAATTGACCGCAATATATAATGTTTTACACTCTTCTTCACTATGAAGTTCCTCAAATGTTTTACTCTGAAGTTCCCCAAATTAAGCCTGTGCAGGTCTCGTTACTTGGAACAAACAAACCCTGATTAAGTGTACAAAGACACATTAAAAAGACATTTTATTTCCTGTTTTCAGAAATAGGTAAAGTAATATGATTGAGTAAACTTTGAATATCACATGAGGATTGTATTTTCTCTTTCTACCTAACATAAACCTAACATAAACGCGCAGCTCGTGTATTTTAAACAGCTAAAGTATTCACCGTGTAACCCAGTGCCACCAATTGGACATACACAATGAGATTTATTAAACTATTAAACTGGTAGGAAAAAGAAGGTTTGGACCATTTCCTACACATTAACAATTTGTATGTGAGCCATGTTTCTGGACTAAATTTCAGAAAGATATTTAGGTAAAGAAGCCCATTATTCTATCCAGAAAGACTGTATCTGACTAAGACATAACAGAAGGGTCTTGATCCGAAACATCACCCATTCCTTCTCTCCAGAGATGCTGCATGTCCTGCTGAGTTACTCCAGCTTTTTGTTTCTACCTTAGATTTAAACCAGCATCTGCAGTTCTTTCCTACACATTTTGCTATCAAGTTCCCTTTCAATATTACTATCGAGGAGGACTTGAGTGTCCATGTCATCATACCACAATTTTTTTCTGGTTAGTAGGGTTCCTGAAACTGTGAGGTTGATCGCACTAACTGTGAGTTATTGTATTGGGCGCTAAAATCAGGCAAGAAATTTGCAATACATGGCAAAATTTTAATCTTCTAAATCTGCCATTTTATTTGTATAATAATAGTTGTTAGTATTCTTCCTAGATTGAACATGTCTCTAGAAAAATTCCCAACAGTATTATTGATTGATATGTTCTGTTTTTTTTTCACAGGAAAAACATTGACTGTGCTTCAGTCATGTCCCCTCTGTACACTGCAATATGTTTGGCTGTGCTGTTTGATCCAATAGGCACCACAATAATTCAGACTGATGTTTTCGACAGGTAGGTTCAGTGCATTACAGTCTGCTGCAGCTGCTATTCTAAATTTAGTACCTAAAAAAAAATGCAGAACTCTCCATTTCTGTGTCTCTGTGTTGCAATGTAATCTTTCACATAGTATCCAGAGAGCAAATAACAGCAGATGTGAAAAAAATAGACAATGCTGCAAATGCTCAGTAGGTCAGTTGGCATCTGTAATGAATGACTTTCACAGTCCGGCCATTAAGTTGTGACAGGGTTTCCTGCTCTTTGTAGCTTTTGTTCTACCAGCAGGCTCTTCCTTTGAGAATAAATTATTTGTGTTTTCTTTGTATTTGAGCCTGATTCACTACTTAGAAGAATGTCTTGAGCACGACGGATTCACAGTTATACCATATTTTCCTCATCCCTTCTCTGAACTCTATTGCAAATTAGACAAAAGTGCCAGAGAAACTCAGCGGGTGAGGCAGCATCTAAGGAGCGAAGGAAATAGGCAACGTTGCTTATTTCTTCGCTCCTTAGATGCAGCCTCACCCGTTGAGTTTCTCCGGCACTTTTGTCTACCTTTGATTTTCCAGCATCTGCAGTTCCTTCTTAAACATCTATTGCAAATTAGCTAACTAGACTGGACAAGCTAGATGTTCCCAATGTTGGGTGAGTCCAGAGCCAGGGGCCACAGTCTTAGAATAAAGGGGAGGTCATTTAAGACTGAGGTGAGAAAAAACATTTTCACCTACAGAGTTGTGAATTTGTGGAATTCCCTGCCACAGAGGGCAGTGGAGGCCAAATCACTGGATGGTTTTAAGAGAGAGTTAGATAGAGCTCTAGGGGCTAGTGGAGTCAAGGGATATGGGGAGAAGGCAGGCACGGTTTATTGATTGGGGACGATCAGCCATGATCACAATGAATGCCGGTGCTGGCTCGAAGGGCCGAATGGCCTCCTCCTGCACCTATTTTCTATGTTTCTATGTTTCTAGGCAGAATTTAAGTAGAATTTTGTTTTCTGCACTTCTTAGTACCAAATGCAAAATATAGTTACCTATTACGTCTCAAGGAAAATCAACATGCACAATAGTCAACTATCAATCCAAAATTTCAGGCTTAAAATTCTGCTTGAGTTTTCCTAATTTAATGCTTTAGAATGGGAAGGAGAGCATTGAAGGCTCAAACTAACAAAAAAGCAAATGGCCCTTTTCAAACATCTCCTTGAGAGATCAACTAGGATGCAGCCAGAATTAAAATGGGAAATCTTTAGCAAATATTCAGGGTCACATTTGACTCTTTTGAAAATAGAAATCACAGTTCCTCATTGTATGAACTTTGTTTTAAAGCTGCAAGTGGAAGTGTTTGCTATTTGCTCAACTGTGGCCAGGATCATTCTGCATGGTAAGAATTTTGCAAATAAATGTTATATGTATATTTTTTTGTAAAGCCATGTTTAAATGGTTGATTCTATAAAGTACAGAACCCTTGGGATACGACTGGTTGAAATATTGTCCATTGCTTTGCTGGTACCTCATATTCAGTGCAAAAGCCAGGTGGAGGCGTTGTGCAAAGGTCATGTGACAAGCAGTGTGCTTCACTAAAACTAATATTTCAATTTGACGAAGAACAAATATATTTTTCAAAATTTTTTTTTTCTGGTGTTTAGATTTAAGAGATTTCTAAGTATGCCAGTCAAATGTGTAGGAAGGAACTGCGGATGTTGGTTTACACTGAAGATAGACACAAAATGCTGGAGTAACTCAGTGGGGAGAAAAGTCTGAAGAAGGGCCTCAACCCGAAACGTCACCATTCCTCCTCTGCAGAGATGCTGCCTGTCCCGCTGAGTTACTCCAGCAATTCGTGTCTAAGCCAGTCAAATACTTGATCAAAACCAATGCAGATGCATTAAAGGAACAGACTGGATGTCTGAAACAAATAAAAAATCTAGGTGCATTTGAGATAGCTTAAATGTTTCTCTGAGAAGAGACTGCCCACCACCCACCCCCCCCCCCCCCCCCCCCCCGGACACTTATTATTATTTATTCAAATCGTTTGCTATGTCGCTCTTCCAGGGAGATGCTAAATGCATTTCGTTGTCTCTGTACTGTACACTGACAATGACAATTAAAATTGAATCTGAATCTGAATCTGAATCTGAATCTGAATCTGAATCTGAAATGTTGCTTTTTATAGTGGGTTAAATTAGAATCCTGGACTTCCCTCAGATAAAACACACAACTGAATGGCCTTATTTTAAACGTTTGTTCAGCTGTGATCTGTTGGTGTTTTATGCAAAGTACCAAATGTATAGCGTGTGTAATTCTCTGACAACATCAATCAGATTTTAAATAGCACCTCCAATATATTGAAACATCTTAAATGGTTCAATAGTGAATCTTCAATCAATTGTTAAAGAAGAAATGGAACATCAAGCCATATGAAGTATTCAACAAAGATGCCCAAAGTTTTGGTCAATGAGATAGATTTTAGGCTGTGTTTCAAATAAAATGAGAGTGAGAGAGAGTAAGAGATATTTAGAGAGGAAAATCGTGAAATTTAAATCTTTACCAGCATGAGCAACATATTAATAAGTAAGAATAAGATCAAGAGCAGCTCCACCAAGTTAGACATTACAGGAGTTGCAGGAGGATTAAGTAGACAACTTTATTGAGGGTAGTGGTTGTTCAAGTAGGATATGGAGGGATAGAGAATAGACAATAATAGACAATAGGTGCAGGTGGAGGCCATTTGGCCCTTCGAGCCAGCACCGCCATTCAATGTGATCATGGCTGATCATCCCCAATCAGTACCCCGTTCCTGCCTTCTCCCCATATCCCCTGACTCCGCCATCTTTAAGAGCCCTATCTAGCTCTCTCTTGAAAGCATCCAGAGAACCTGCCTCCACCGCACTCTGAGGCAAAGAATTCCACAAACTCACCACTCTCTGTGAGATAAAAGTGTTTCCTTGTCTCCATTCTAGATGGCTTACTCCTTATTCTTAAACTGTGTGTGGCCCCTGGTTCTGGACTTCCAGGTTTTGGCTACTCATAAATGGAAGAATTTAGTGACTTTAGTAAGTGCTGCACCAAGACTGTGAAAGAGCAGGGAAGTAGGTCGGTAGGATCCACATGGGAAAGATAAGCATGAATTTTGGAAGTTGACAACATTTTCAGAAACATTGAAGCAGAAATGTTCAAGCAGACAGTTCTTGTTTTTTTTTAAAATAAGTGTTTTGAAGGCAACTCAGGAGTTGATATGATGTGACAGTACATGGGAAAAATATTTATAATAATCTTATTTATATAGCACATTTTTAGTCAACTTGCATTGACCCCAAAGTGCTATACCACTACCCTCAAAACACATAATTACATTACATTTACACACAGGCAAAGGTGGGTGAAGTATCTTGCCCCACGGACACAACGACAGTATGCACTCCAAGCGGGATTTGAACCGGCTACCTTCTGGTCGCCAGCCAAACACTTAGCCCATTGTGCCATCTGTCGTCCCCAATATCAAAGAGCACCATGCTCAGGAAAAGAAGTTTGGTGATCAACCTTTTGGTTGGACCAGGATCAAAGGAACAAGAAGCAGGTCTAGTAGACAAGGCGAACTTTGAAAATGCAATTCCACGTCTTAATATAGAACAAAAGAAACATTGATTTCAGGATTTGTGGAACAGCGGGAACAAAAAGGATGGAATGTAGAAACAAGGAACTGTCAATGCTGGTTTACTTACACAAAAGGACATAAAGTGTTGGAGTAACACAACAGGTCAGACAGCATCTCTGGAGAATATGGATAGATGATGTTTCAGGTCAGGACCCTTCCGCAGACTAAAAGGATGGTTGTGCTATTTATAAGTGGAGGGATCATGGAGGGTGGTTAATACGATGGTGACAAAACTTTTAATGGTTAATGCGGAAAATAAAATCCAACAATGGATAAACTAGATTGCCGCCAAAAACATTAAAACTTGAATCAGTTAAAAATGGAGGAAATGGAGATGGCGGGTATATAGGAACGTTCAAAGATGAGAGTGCAATTGTTATAATTGGCACAAAATATCAAAATATATGCTTCGTCAGATTGGAATCATTATAATGTCATAATTATGGTCATCTTCTTCTTGCGTATGGCATGCACGGCCTAAAGTTATAGGTCAACTTGTTCTATTTGATCTTATTTGTGCACGTCGAGTTAATTGCAAAACAGGGTGGACCACGTGAAGGTTGCAATCTCCCACCCCAAAATGATGGTGAACCAATGGTGGGATAGCAAAGTTTATTTAAGTGCAAATTAATTAATTCATGAATTATGGTTCGGAATTTTAGTCAGGCATCCTCAAACATTAGAAAAGTAGAGAAGAGAATTCTATTGCAAGTTTCTCATTAATAGATATCTTTCCTATGAGTACGGAAACTATCTGTTCTGACAAGCGGAAGGACTTGTCAGAAAACAAAAATTCATAATTGTTAGCTTCTGAACTGTTGTGTACAATAAACTAAATTAGTTGGGTTGAAATCTGTGAAGTGTTTATTTAATAATGCATTATGGAAATTTGATCTATGTGATGATCAATTTTTGATGCAAGAACGTCATGCTATATTATAGCAAGCTGCAACAACCCTTAACCTTCTCTGAATTTCATAGAAACATAGAAACATAGAAACCTAGAAATTAGGTGCAGGAGTAGGCCACTCGGCCCTTCGAGCCTGCACCGCCATTCAATATGATCATGGCTGATCATCCAACTCAGTATCCCGTACCTGCCTTCTCTCCATACCCCCTGATCCCCTTAGCCACAAGGGCCACATCTAACTCCCTCTTAAATATAGCCAATGAACTGGCCTCAACTACCCTCTGTGGCAGAGAGTTCCAGAGATTCACCACTCTCTGCGTGAAAAAAGTTCTTCTCATCACGGTTTTTGTAAGTTTCGATTTCCCCCTTATCCTTAAGATTTCCCCCTTATCCTTAAGGATTTCCCCCTTATCCTTAAGGATTTCCCCCTTATCCTTAAGGATTCCCCCCTTATCCTTAAGATAAGGGGGAAATCCAGTGGTAACTCACCACTACTGTCCCTCAGAAATGTTCTGGGCCTACACGAATTTCTAAGGTGATCGATAATACTCACCAGCAAAATGCTATTATTCAAGTGAGGGGGAAAGATTTAATAGGAAAAAGAGGCACAACTTTTTTACACAAAAATATGTGGTCGCTGAGGCAGGCACTATCACCACATTTAGAAACATTTGACAAGTTCATGGATAGGCTAGGCTTCGAGGGATCCACACCAAACACAGGCAGGTGGGACTAGTGTCGATGGGGCATGTTGGTCGGTGTGGGCAAGTTGGGCTAAAGGGCCTGTTTCCACGCTGTGTAACTATGGCTCAAAGTCTCTTATGAGAAGGAAAGGCACAAAATGCTGAACTAACTCAGCAGGTCAGGTAGCATCCCTGGAGAACACGGATAGATGACATTTCCAGTCGAGAACCTTCTTCACCTTTGTATCACTTCTCGCAGCCATATCGCTTGTAGGTTGTTGAGGTTCCAGCTCCTCTTCCAAACTTTCAAACGTGGGTTCAGGGGTGGTTTCAAGCTCATCCAGAGCTTTTTGGAGCTGGAAGCTGATTGTAGTCTTCTTGGGTCCTCTCTGACCTCTTCTCTTTCTCATCCAGTTTTTACGATAAGATCGTTTTAAATCCCAAATCCACCAGTACCGTTTGATGGAGTCAGTGCCCTTGACGTTCAGCAAACCTGATAAGAATTTTTAACTCGATCCTGGCATGGGAGTCGACTTTAAACACGATTTGTCTGGAGGAGAGCTCAGTGCAGCTGCCTTCACTGCTTCATAGCAGCCACCGGACGAGAACCTTCTTCAGACTCTTCAAAATAACCTGCATTCTCATTATTTGCCAATTTAGTTCAGATACAAGTGAACAACTATAATGTAAAAACAAAATTATGGAAAAAAAAGCACAAAAAATAAAGTTGTTTCTGTTTTTGAATCTAGACTTTGCCAAAACAAGACTGCAGGATCCCGGATCATGTGGAAGGATGGACTATACATGGACTATGGTAATTAGGATCAACTATTAACTATCCATTGACTATTTGTGCCAGGTTGAAGTGTTATCATATCTGCAGCCTGCACGTTTCAACTGTCCAAGTTCAAGTTCAAGTTCAAGTGAGTTTATTGTCATGTGTCCCTGTATAGGACAATGAAATCCTTGCTTTGCTTCAGCACACAGAAAATAGTAGGCATTGACTACAAAACAGATAAATGTGTCCATATACCATGATATAAATATATACAAAGGCATATTGCAAAATGGACAAAAGATATTTTCACACAAATCATCTTAAAAAAATACCTTTGTGCTTATATCATCCATAAATGAAAATCTGTTTCATGTTTGAGCATTGTTCTGGTGGTACAGTGCTTTGTTATATTTTGGGGTACAGTACAATCTGAATCACCGCCGCAGTTTAAGAATAAGGGGTAAGCCATTTCGAACGGAGACGAGGAAACACTTTTTCTCACAGAGTGTGGTGAATCTGTGGAATTCTTTGCCTCGGTGGAGGGCGGTGGAGGCAGGTTCTCTGGATGCTTTTAAGAGAGAGCTAGATAGGGCTCTTAAACATAGCGGAGTCAGGGAATATGGGGAGAAGGCAGGAACGGGGTACTGATTGGGGATGATCAGCCATGATCATATTGAATGGCGGTGCTGGCTCGAAGGGCTGAATGGCCTACTCCTGCACCTATTGTCTTTTGGCTTTTCCAACAAAATTATGGAAAGGCACATGGTTACAGCTCAAACTCAATTAAATGATCACATTGTTTACCAAAAGTCGCACCTTCAATTGGCCTCAAACTGGAGGGACACCATCCACAAAATCCTTCAATTCCTCTGGCAGGATCAGTAATGGCACAATGGCGCAGCTGGTAGAACTGCCACCTCACTACGGCAGAGACCCGGGTATGATCCTCGTGTGCTGTCTGTGCAACACTTACACGTTCTCCCTATGACTGCTTGGGTTTCCTCCAGGTGTTCTGAACCCAGAGACGTGTGGGTTTGTAGGTTAATCAGCCTTTGTAAATTGCCCCTAGAATGTAAGCGGTGGATGAGAAGGTTGGATAACATAGAACTAATGTGAATGGGTGTTCAGAATCGTTTGTAGTCATCAGCAAAAGTTTTTCCTTAGTTGGGAAGGTTTCCTTATATTACAATTACAACTAATGCTTATTACATTATATTTGTAATTAGAATGGACCATCCCCCAGTACTAACAGTATTTATAAAGGCCATGTTTGGCAACTCAGGTATAGCCTGTGTCGGCCTAATAAGAAAATAATCAGTTCTCATTCTTAATTCCAGCTGTTTGAGCTGAGATGTAAGAGAAAAGACATTGGAAATATCAGGAAGAAAAAAGATGCTTCGTAAAAAATGCTGAACTTATTTTAAAGAATATGTGATATTTTTTTTTATTTGTTTATCTGGGTTGGTTAGCATTAGTTGTCTTTGGGTTTTCTTGGACTGGTCAATGAGTGAACTGGCTCATAATTAGATTAGTAGTATTAGACAGATTAAATGGATTTTACTGAATTGAACGATAGCTAGATTGTTGGACATGGCATGATGGACAGTTTGGACTAAATAATGTTATTTGCATTTTTTTCCAGGCCAAGTGGGCGCCGAACCTGCAATCACACATGGCATTTAACTCATGAGGACATTGACGTAAGGAAAAAAAAGCCAAATAAAGCACTGTCATTATTTTATTACAGTGCAGAATAATGTGATACAATTACAAGTAGCAAAAAACAATATTAACCAGACAGATTAAATAGCAATATTTGGTAATATTTAGTTAAAGCTAAATATGGATTCGAATTAAAAGGGTTGAATGTCACCACAATATCATTAGATTTGCACTGAAAGAAGTACTTAGTCTACATCAACTTTGGAATTCATTGACCTATGGAACAGAAAGTACCAACATACTGATTTATAAATTTTGAGAACTCAATTTGGCAGATGCTTGAAAAAGTAAACCATATTTTTATCATATAAAAATTATTTAATGGTGGTCAAAAGATTTAACAATATCACATTTCATGCTTTATGATCGTTACTGCGATCTGAGTAATTAGCTGGCACTAACTGGATTGTTAATTATTATTAGCACATTGCCATAGGAGTGGCTAACGTGAGTTTGCAAGCTGCAGCCAGTGGCGGACTGGCCAGGGTGACAGCTTGCCCGATGGCAAGTTAGCCCCTGTTCAAGTGATAGCAAGTGATGGCAAGTGGGCCCCTGTTAAATGATAGCATTGTAGTTGCGGGTGGTAGACAAAAATGCTGGAGAAACTCAGCGGGTGCAGCAGCATCTATGGAGCGAAGGAAATAGGCAACGTTTCGGGCCGAAACCCTTCTTCAGACTGATGGGGGGTGGTGGAGGGGGGGGGGAGAGGGAAGGAAAAAGGGAGGAGGAGGAGCCCGAGGGCGGGGGGATGGGAGGAGATAGCTCGAGGGTTAAAGAAGGAGAGAAGACAGCAAGGGCTAGCAAAATCATCCATCCCCCCCGCCCTCGGGCTCCTCCTCCTCCCTTTTTCCTTCCTTCTCTCCCCCACCCCCCATCAGTCTGAAGAAGGGCTTCAGCCTGAAACATCGCCTATTTCCTTCGCTCCATAGATGCTGCTGCACCCGCTGAGTTTCTCCAGCATTTTTGTGTATCTTCGATCTTCCAGCATCTGCAGTTCCTTCTTGAACACGTAGTTGTGCTTGGGCCCCCTTTGTCTCCTGGCAACCAATATTTTTAGACCCAGTCCACCACTGGCTGCAACTGATTAAAACTTGTCGACAATTTACAAAGGGAATCATTATGTCTGGAACCAGATCTTTCGTGCTTGATATAAGATACGGCTGTACTTGGCGTGAATGGTAAACATATTTTCAGATGCAGCACTGGAGGTCATGGTAGTCAGTTGAAAACAGATTCTCATTCCATAAGGAACTAGGAAAAACCGAGACAACAGTGGGAGGTGGTAGTCACAGAGGTTAACATGGGCAGAGCTCAAGACTAAGACATAACTGCAGGGAAGAAAATGTACAATGTCTTCACACATGCAGTTAAGATAAGTAAATAGACTTTCAAATGCCATCTCCAAACAACTCCATCACCAACAAACATATATTATTTAATGCACACACCGCGCAGGACTACCGCGCTGTTTCTCTGAACCAAACTAAAAATTTGCAGCCAAACACCTCAGCTACTGACATACTGTATATCATGATATATCCACGTGGTTGGTAACTGGGTGCAAGTGACCTCTGGTCAGGGCAGTTAGAGTAGTGGCAAGTTTGCATAAATTCTGCAGTAGAGAATTAAGCTCAAAGAATAATTTGATTGGCATGCAGAAGGAAATGCTTGGAGCATCAACAGGCGTGTGTGGAAATATGTATGACATGTCGTGGAACAATGGAGAATCCAGATCCAACACCGCACACTGTGGTGGACTGGAAAGCCATTATTTTCTACAGCCTCTATATCTATAAGCATAAGTTGGTCTGACGCCTACAGAGTCCTTGCTTTTGCCACAAAGCTCTCTGCAGTCTTTGGAAATGTGATGATAATTGCTTTAAATGGCAAGGTGACATTGTTGGGAGTCTTCCCAGTGTTCGACACTGGGAGTTTACAACTGAGTTGACATCAAGGTGATGGCTATATCATTGTAGTCCAATTTGGCAGCTCTGGTATCAGATCAGCATTCAATAAAAAACAATGTCATGATCTGTCTACACTGCATATTTGTAATGTGAGCAGGCATCATAGGAGCCTGATGCCCACCCTAGTATGGCAAGCGCTGAGCATAGCCTGCAACAATGTGTATCCACATCTCTACACAACTTCAAAGCAAATCAGTACAAAACAATGGATCTACAAGCAAGCTAAGCATAAATGGAAATTCTGGAAATATAATTTATCACATGCCAGAATTTCTGATAAGAAAACTGTGAAATATCTAAACTCTGATGTGTTAATAATGCATTAGATTTAACACGCATCAATAGTTTTAAGAAAGCAATCAATCTTAGCATTTCTTAGTATTCACTCCGTAATTTTGATTTTCCAGTTGATTTCATTCGATAAATGGGGACAGAGCCAAACCAAAAGGGGCAAAGATCACACAAACCAGTTCTCCATTCTCCAATGGCATTGTTTTTGCACCACCACAATGTGAGTGCTGCCCATTTGTGTTATTTTATTGACATGAAACCATAGTGATTCATCACCCAATTTCCCAATGTTCTTTCTGGGATATCAAAGGTTCATGCATCTAGATTAGTTTAGTTTAGTTTATTGTCATGCATATCGAAGTACAGTGTCAAGCTTTTTTTGTTGCATGCTATTCAGTCAACTAAAAGACTAAAAGGTTTCCGTGCAGTTCCCGCAGGTTGCAGGTGGTTGCCGGAGGTTGCAGGTAGTGGAAGCAGGTAGGGAGACTGACAAAAACCTCCGGGAACCCCACAGAAACCTTGGGTGGGGTGCAAAGTCTCCAGAGGTTTCCGTTCAGGTTTCCTAAGTGGGACAGGGGCATAAAACACTCCCAAATTAAGTTGAGCCCGTGGGTCCCTGGAGGGAGACCGCTTTTCAGGGCTCTCGCAACGGCGACTTCTCCCGCCCGAGTTGCGGGGTCGAAGAGCTCCTGGAGCGGGGCCTGTCATCAACGCCCCGCGCGGCTTGGAATGGCCACGGGACTCTGCGAGCGCATGCCAGGGGCTCCAACACCAAGACCCGGTGTGCGACCTTGCATCACCCGGCGTGGCTTTAATGGCCGCGGGACAATCGCCATCGCCAGCCGGGGGCTTTGACTTTGACTCTGACATGGAGGGGGGGGAGAGTGCAGTGGAGAGATAAGTTTTTTTTGGCCTTCCATCACAACGATGTGATGGATGTTTATGTAAATTATGTTGTGTCTTGAGTCTATTTGTTTGTAATGTATGGCTGCAGAAACGGCATTTCGTTTGGACCTCAAGGGGTCCAAATGACAATTAAATTGAATCTTGAATCTTGATCTTGATCTTAAGGGGTAGAACTGGACTAGTTCTGAGGAACTTCTCCATCATAATATAAACAGTGCCACAGTAACTCCAATACATTATTTGTTGCTTTCCTTTATTCACTTTATTCACTTGTTAAACTATCAATTATCCCCCTTGGTGTTTCCCTGGGGTCATCTGAAATTTTTGGAGGTATGAAATTGACTTTTTAATGTATAAAAAGGGAAACAGCAATAACATTTCACGTCAAAGGCCCTTCACCAACATTGATAAGGGGTCTTTTGCCTGAAACATTAAATCTGTTTCTCTTTCCACAAATGCTGCTGGAACTGCTGAAAATTTCTAGTATTTTCTGTTTTTATGTTGGATTTCCACATCTGCGCTCTTTTTTATTTTCGGGTACAGGGAAAAATAAATTGAATTTGTGTTTTATGTTTGCAACTTTTTGTCAGAAGTGTGTTGAGATTGTTAATGCACAATTTGGCGTTCAAAGAGCCAATCTAGGAACTCTAGGGAAAAGACCTAGGGAATTGGCAAGACGAGAATGTACGAAGTGAAAGATCGGAACATTTATGCCTAAAATAGACATGAGGCAAAGATGGAAATATTTAAAATTTTAAAATGTGCTGAATAATCCAATTTACCTCTTCTACATATCCAGCCTAATGCTTGCACCTACGACACCTTAAATATCTTTTCCAATACTATCACAAGGAAAAATTCCGATTTTTTTCCTACAACACTCTGTATACCAATTCTACCATTGTCACGTTCATCGCAGTACATATAACGTGTACAAGAGCCGAGAGAATCACTGAGCTATGAAGTAACTTAAACACAAAGGATTCACCTGCAGTAAAATGTCTAGGCTTAGAGTTTGATCCATGCATTCGAATGAGGTTCACCTCAGGAAAGTATATAGGTTCTCCACCTAAAACTGAGTGGGTGCTTCTCACTCATTGACTAACCTTCATTGCATAAATAATAGTAGGCCTCCCTCGATCATGACTGACCATGGGTGATGCATCCTGGTCAGATGGATGCAAGCCTGGGCGATCAATGTCATATGGAGGACAGGCTGTTGCCCATGCAGCACATCCCCCCCCTCTCCACGTCGCTGATCGATCCAAAGGAACAGCAGGGCCGTTACAGTTTGGCACCAGCGCCATCGCAGGAGCTGCCAGAGTGAGGTTGTAGACAACGACGAACTGCCTTAGGGGCTCCGACTCCGGATTTTCTTCAGGTTTACTCTGGGATCCTTTTCCATGACTGGATATGGCCACAAGGCAGTGGAGGTTTTAAATCAGAGTTTTCCCTCTCCTAGATGGACTGCCTTCCCAGGCTGACGAGTCCCATCTGCCCGAGACTGGTGGGGGCGGGAGCGTCTACCTTCCCGTGCAGGTCTATAGCACCTGCCCACTGCCCACTTTACATAAACACATACAGGATAAATCTACACTTGCATGTCATTGAAATCTGCTTTTACGTCCTATAAGGGACATGGGTCTTCAATCCAAAGATGATAGGTAAAAGGCAAATTGAGAAGGAAAATGGCAAAATATTAAAATAAATCTTGCCCAAGGGTACAAAGGTGACAGGATGCACGTGAAGATTATTATTCTGTTACAATCTGGGTAAAATACTCGTGACAACAAGTCAACAATGACTCATGACAAATAGTGACATGCAACCTTCACAAAAACTTTGATGACAGGGAAAGATCTGGACCAATAAATCAGCCATTACAGTATCTCCATTGATTCAGCAGTGCCCATGAACTATGGCAAGAACATTTTTTTCAGAATGCGTATCCTGTCAAAGCTTTTTTACCTTAGTAGTGATTCTGGGAGACTGCCTGTGCTTTTAAAGTTTTTTTAAATTCTGATGAAAATGTTCCTTTACAATACATTCATTGGATGTATTCTTCAGGATTTTGGATCTATTTAAGTGCACGGCAAAAAGTGTACCACAAGGCCATATTACAAAGGCCACAATGTTACGGTAAAATGAAACTTTTTTTCAGCCAAGTTTTATTTTATTCACTCCTATTCTGTAACTTTGGGCCAAAATGTTGGACGTTTTTGCTTACTTACTTTGAGGAATATTGATAGTTGATGTCCACAACTTCAATAGGTGTTATGAAAATATTATATAAAAACTTGCTGCTGCGTTTTCATTTATATTTTCCATTCTTTTATCCCTGTATAACAGGACCTTCAAGTTGACTTGTTCCTTCACTGGCCAAGTCTAACCAATACTGATGCTTTCAAGTTTTGGTAAGTAGCATGTACATTACTTTGTCAATCTTACTCTGATGCAGCAATATCCCTATTGCATTCTTTTTAGAAGGGCCATTACTGCCATTTAATCAGGAAAACATTCAAGGTAATGGAAGCCTTGATGGGATATTGGGGAAATGGAAGCTTTAATTGTTCACATCATTGATTAGCACGGGTGTCAGGGGTTATGGGGAGAAGGCAGACGAATGGAGAAACATAGATCAGCCATGATTGAACGGAGGAGTAGACTTCATGGGCCGAATGGCTTAATGCAGCTCCAGTCATTTATGAACTTATGAGCTTGTCAAGGGATTGATTACAGAGCAAGTCTGATGGACCTGGGTGCATACTTGCCCTCTTGGGTATCAATTGGGCTGCGGCATAGTTAACACCTGGAAAAGGTAGACATTGTAAACCATATATAAAATTTCATTCTTATTTATAATTTGTCAGGTGACACATTCCTCGCATTTATTAGATATAGACTCACTGCAATAGACTCAGGAATAGTTGTTTTCCGAAAGTCATAACTACTCTTAATTCACACATGCACTGACTTCACAGCCCAACACCCGGACTTCCATCTATTATATCCACGTACTGAAATTTGGAACTGTAATGTGTATTGTAACTGTAATTTTTAACATTTTTTAAAAACATTTTTAATATTTAATATAATCTTTAAACATCTGCCTAAGAATACTACCTATTCATCCTTCACCATTTTGCATTTATAAATATATGTATATAGCGCCACAGAATTGTGCACCTATCCCCCCCCCCCCTCTCCCTTTTGTTTTGTTTTCTGTTTCTTGTGTTTTTGTACTAAATTATATGTATGCACTGAGTACGAGCTGCTTTTAATCTCATTGTACATGTATAGTGACAATAAATGGCATATCTCTATATCTATATATTGTGTAATGAAAACCAAAGGATATTTGGGGAAACAAAAATTGACAGTCCATTCATGTGTGAATAGTTATCTTAAATTACCATACTTATATATTAGTTGAGATACTCACATATTCAGGAATGTTTAAGCCTCCCTGAAAGAACATCTCTATATAACTAAAAGTCTTTGTCTTGTTTGTGTTTGTGTCTGTGTGCGTATGCGTGTGTGTGTGTGCCAATCTGGTTAATTCCTATCTTTTTCCAAACACTAGGCCATAGGCTTCCCATTTTCACACACCCTACTCACATTCCCCCCCTGGTGGTGATAAACATCTTGCTGTCGCATTTCCACCTATATTTCTGGTTATTAATCGTTGAAATTTAAAAAACAGCCAAAACCGCCCACTCACAGACAGCATCCAGCCTTCTCACAGTGATGATGTCACAATGTCTCTAACAGTGCACCAATCACAATGGGTTCTCAAGCCGGCTGCCAACTGTCACAATGACATCATATTGGGACGTTGCCAATGGTAACGAGGTTGCTGCCCCTCTACCAATATCTGAAGGGGCTGCTCATCACATTCTGGTTGTATTTTTGTCCCGCAATCCTGGTGCTTGGGCACAAGGCAGGGTGTGGGGAGGGCCAACTGGAGGGGGGGGGGGGGGGGGGGGGGGGGGGGGGGACTCTCATCGCCATTGTTAGCTGTTTGTTCTCATTTCCACCCTACAAACAGCTAACAATGGCCTTTTCTTTATCATCATTATTTTTTTGCATATCTTCCATTCATTGTTCTTTATTTCTCCACATCACTGTCTATATCTCCCATTTCCCTTATCCCTAAGCAGTCTGAAGAAGTCTCAGCCTGAAACGTCACCCATTCCTTCTCTCCAGAGAGGCTGCCTGTCCCGCTGAGTTACTCCAGCTTTTTGTGTCTATCTTCTTTACCCAATGCAGTGTTAATGTGAAACTTACTTTCACGGGAACAGCAGAGATTTATAATAAGAATATTTTGAGGAGTAACTAGATACGAAGATTGAAGCAAAGAGTGTCTATATAAGAAAGGTCTCAAACCAAAATGTCACCTATTCCTTCTCTCTAGAGATGCTGCCTGTCCCGCTGAGTTACTTCAGCTTTTTGTGTCTATCTTCTATTGCTCTTGGATTTGATTAAGAAGATTGTGTGGTGGTTTAAATTGAGCGCGAACAGCTGATTCGGCTGAATGACCTGGTTTTTGTGCTGCATGGTTTATGCCTTCAACAGCATATTGGATCAATATTTAGTGTTATTTATCTTATGTTAGATGGATACCTGATATTGCAGAATATGTTTTTCCTTCATAATGGTGTAGCGGTTTTTTTCTCGCTGTCCAAATGACTGGTCTCTACCAATCCAAGGTTAAACACAAAATTAAATCCCCAATTCAATTTGATAAAACTTCAAACAGTGATGGAAACTTATAATTAGTCACAAAGAAACTTACAAAATTCTTAAGGGGTTGGACAGGCTAGATGCAGGAAGATTGTTCCCCGATATTGGGGAAGTCCAGAACAAGGGGTCACAGTTTAAGGATAAGAGGGAAGTCTTTTAGGACCGAGATGAGAAAAACGTTTTTCACACAGAGAGTGGTGAATCTCTGGAATTCTCTGCCACAGAAGATAGTTGAGGCCAGTTCATTGGCTATATTTAAGAGGGAGTTGGATGTGGCCCTTGTGGCTAAAGGGATCAGGGGGTATGGAGAGAAGGCAGGTACAGGATACTGAGTTGGATGATCAGCCATGATCATATTAAATGGCAATGCAGGCTCGAAGGGCCGAATGGCCTACTCCTGAACCTATTGTCTATGTTTCTATGTTTATCATTGAAATTGTAAAGAAGATGCAGAGTATAGTTTAGTTTACTTTAGTTTAGTTTAGTTTAGTTTAGAGACTAGCTCATTTTCTTAATACTGAATCTGTTGAAGTTCAAAAGAACTAATTGGTTGCTTTCTATTCAAAAATAGCACTGCAATTTTTTTTACGGAGTAATGATTTTCCTCACATTTTGCAGGGGGAATGAATGGATAAAACATGGTACCTGTGCTGCCTGTGCTGACAGCATGTCCTGCCCACATAAGTACTTCAGCCTTGCACTCCAACTACAGAAACAGTTTGCCATCAATGAGTGAGTTATTTTATCAGATAATCAAATTTCACTTTTTCCGGTCGGTTTTGTCCATAAATTGGAAAATGCATACACAAAATGACTCAATATGATAACTGTTCCTTCCACAGTATTGTAATGAATGGTGTTGATGAAGAGCAATTAACATGTACATATATTTATTATCTACCTATGCCTGGTCGCTATGGTATAGAATCAGGGTGTCCCATACCCAATGGCTGGTTTTGATGGGCAGGAAGTAACAGTGCATTCTACATTATTTAATAGTGTATCGTTGCATAAGTATCAACAGAAGCGATTCCTTGTCAATTTCCAAAGCAACTCCCTTCAGTGATGTCCCGGAGTACAAATCGCAGCCTGTGTCCTTAAGAACACATATCTAATTCAAACAAAGTTAAATGTAACTTACAAAATTCTTAAGGGGTTGGACAGGCTAGATGCAGGAAGATTGCTCCCGATGTTGGGGAAGTCTAGGACAAGGGGTCACAGCTTAAGGATAAGGGGGAAATCCTTTAAAACCGAGATGAGAAGAACTTTTTTCACACAGAGAGTGGTGAATCTCTGGAGCTCTCTGCCGCAGAGGGTAGTCGAGGCCAGTTCATTGGCTATATTTAAGAGGGAGTTAGATGTGGCCCTTGTGGCTAAGGGGATCAGAGGGTATGGAGAGAAGGCAGGTACGGGATACTGAGTTGGATGATCAGCCATGATCATATTGAATGGCGGTGCAGGCTCGAAGGGCCGAATGGCCTACTCCTGCACCTAATTTCTATGTTTCTATGTTTCTATGTAAAGAGCTTTTTTTTCTCTTAAGACTGTTATACTATAAAATAACATAAAATTGTAAAGTTATCTTAATTAGAATTTACTTGTACATATGACACTGTTATTAAATCAACAAAATGTACTCATATATATTCAAATCCTATTTAAATTAAATAATATTTCTGGGTGTTCGTTCATATGTGCAGTTGTCCATATGTTGGGCAGTCATAACATATTTAGGGCTTGTAGCTATCATGGTGAGTTATCCACAGCCACCTCTTTCATACCACAGGCCACCAGGTCCTGTGGATTTATTGCTTTTCAGTCCCATTAATTGTTTCGAATTCAATTTTATGATGGCTGAGATTGAATTATGGGACAAAATTCTTTCCTTCTAATATCCCTTGTGTAAACCCAATAACCAGGCTCTCACTGCCACTGAGTAGAACTACTCCACCTTAATTCAAGCTCTGTGCAATAGCCAGGCAGTGAGATACAATGTCAGGTACCAATGTTGATTCACGTTTCTCTCTCACATCGGTTGTTTCGACAATAATCGACCAGGCACCGGGGTTGCTTTAAACGTACGTTTATTGAGCAGGAGTCTTCACACAGGTTACAACCTGGCAAAGAGTCAAGCTGCCTGCCCTTAATTGCAAGGCTCTTTATATGTTAATGCCACCGTTTAGCACCTCCCACATTCCCCCGATCAAAGAACCGACACGTACGAAGAATACAGGAAACCAAGTATGTACATATAAGGGGATGGTAGAGGAACCACACATAATCTCAGACCAGTACATCCCTTAGTCTTCCTGGCAAGGGGGGGGGGGGGGGGTGGTTGTGTATTCCTCAATCTTGCCAGACTGGGCCTGTGATCCTTTATTCATGACTACGCAGTAACTGCAAGACATTGTGTATTCCCTCCTAACAGCCTGTTCCAGCAAGCCTGGTCAGCAGCCATCTTATGCCCTTTGTTTCAGTCTACCTGGCCATCCATTTTGTCTTACAGAACAATCTTATAGCATTGATTCAGAATTTCTATTCATCACCTAGTTCACCGTGACTGGAGTGCATCAGCAATATGCAGGCTAAGTTTCACTTTACCGACATATGATATTTTGATTACACTATGAAAATGGATCATATGAATATCAACATAAGCAAAGCGCTATTCCGAGAAATCCCACTTTTCACCTACAATGACATTAAATATACAGAGCCAGAATCTGGCTGATTTCTTTGGTGCCACAAGATCCAGTTTGATTTTATTTATAGTATATCACACTGGAGAAATCACTTCAATCCCAAAATTAAACCAGGCGCCTTCAATGATAATTTAGATCCGATTAAGTGCCAGTGTCAGGCACATTCCAAAAGATCATAATGCCAATTTCAACGTATCCAACATAAACTGCAGCTGAATGATTCACACCATCAGAGACTCTCTCAATTAAATCATTCACCATATCATGCTGAAGAAACTCAGTAGGTCAGGCAGCATGTGTGGAAGTAAATGAGCAAATGATGTTTTGGATTGGAACCCTTCTTCAGACTGACCCGAAATGTAATCTATCAATTTCCTTCCATAGATGTTATCTGACCAGTTCATCCAGTGCTTTGTTATTTTCTCAAGATTAAAGCATCTGCAGTTTATTACGTTACCACATCATGTTGCTTTTCTCACTATTTAAATGGAAATATTATTGACATCATAAGATGACTCAGCTCCTTCAGAAGTAGCTTGCAAGTTGCTTAGACACCCTTGAACTTCAGAGAGTGCACATTAACAATTAGTGATTTATTTTTCTTCTCAGCATTAACCTGCTGAGATTCACATTCAAGTAACATCACCAGCAGGATATTGGAAGCAGCAGATCGATTTCATCAGTTTGATTTTACTGAGGAATCTCAAACACTGGGATTTACAGTGTTGCTTGCTTCCCACGAACATGGGCAGTGATTGATCTCACTCATGCGCCCAAAAATATCCTCCATTTTCTTAACATAAGGAGTTTCCACCCCCTTAGTGTAGAGCTGGGCTGCCGATTAGAATAAATTCTTGACAGTCAACGCCATAATTCCTGGCAGCTACCCGTAAATCATTAATGTCTGCGTCACCATACATTTCCACCACTGTCCAGCTAGATGGATTCTCATGCCATTTCTGACTCCAAACATACAGCACAGCGCTATCCAGCGAGATCAATGCAGAGTTGTTGTAGAAAATGCCATAGACTCCTAAAAATAAGATTCTGTTGCTTAAGTCCACTTTGTAAACTTGCTGCACTGCATGCCATTGAAGGGCAGAAATATCATTGCGAAGTGCTGTGTAGCTCAGCCAACTGAAGACAGTATCTGGTGCTGGAGCAGGAGCGGCAACATTTCGGTATCAGCAGATACATGAGACATGAGACACATCCTGAATATCTGCTGGAGATAGAGCAGCAGGAGAACATGAAGGCTACCAAGGGGATGTCCCAGCATGTCTTACTGACCAAAGAATTACCTTCCAGCTGAGTGGAGAAGGGAAGCATTGTCTATGTAGACTGCAACAAACTTCATATAACCATATAACAATTACAGCACGGAAACAGGCCATCTCGGCCCTTCAAGTCCGTGCTGAACACTTATTCTCCCCTAGTCCCAACTACCTGCACTCAGACCATAACCATCCATTCCTTTCCCGTCCATATACCTATCCAATTTATTTTTAAATGATAAAATCGAACCTGCCTCCACCACATCCACTGGAAGCTCATTCCACACCGCTACCACTCTCTGAGTAAAGAAGTTCCCCCTCATGTTACCCCTAAACATCTGTCCCTTAATTCTCAAGTCATGTCCTCTTGTTTGAATCTTCCCTACTCTCAGTGGGAAAAGCTTATCCACGTCAACTCTGTCTATCCCTCTCATCATTTTAAAGACCTCTATCAAGTCCCCCCCCCCCCCCTTAACCTTCTGCGCACCAAAGAATAAAGACCTAACTTGTTCAACCTTCCTCTGTAAAAACCTGCATCATAGTGTTATTTTTTTTAACCAGCCAGATATATCACTGGTCCCTCTCCACACTCTAATCCTTTATCCGTTCATTGGATAGAAACAATCCGCCAGCTGTATCTGGATGAAGCATCAAATTCCACCCTTGGTGATTACAACCATCTGAATGAATCCTGCTCTGCATTTCCTCCTGAAAAATCTAAACAAATTAAACTATAGCCCATATACACAATACACATTCCTCACATTAGCCCCACGCTACAGATCTAAATGTTCCTTAACATCGTGAACCCTTTGGAATGGTATTCAGTGTCAAAACTGCAACAGATATATCTGATCAATATAGTTGTGCATTCATAGAAACATAGAAAATAGGTGCAGTAGGAGGCCATTCAGCCCTTCGAGCCAGCACCTCCATTCATTGTGATCATGGCTGATCGTCCCCAATCAATAACCCGTGCCTGCCTTCTCCCCATATCCCTTGATTCCACTAGCCCCTAGAGCTCTATCTAACTCTCTCTTAAATCCATCCAGTGATTTGGCCTCCACTGCCCTCTGTGGCAGGGAATTCCATAAATTCACAACTCTCTGGGTGAAAAAGGTTTTTCTCACCTCAGTCTTTAATGACCTCCCCTTTATTCTAAGACTGTGGCCCCTGGTTCTGGACTCGCCCAACATTGGGAACAGTTTTCCTGCATCTAGCTTGTTCACTCCTTTTATGATTTTATATGTTTCTATAAGATATCCCCTCATCCTTCTAAACTCCAGTGAATACAAGCCTAGTCTTTTCAATCTTTCCTCATATGACAGTCCCGCCATCCCAGGAATCAATCTCGTGAACTGCCTCAATCACAAGTATGTCCTTCCTCAAATTAGGAGACTGTACACAATACTCCAGATGTGGTCTCACCAGTCCCATATACAACTGCAGAAGAAAGCTCTCCTGCTCTCAAATTCCTGCACTCCCACGCATTCCAGTTGCTTTCAATACATCTCAGAATTCCTGGAGAAAACACACAACTAAGAGCAGATGATTCATCTTTCCTCACCTTCCCAGTTGTTCCCAATTTTTCTCAGCTTCCCATATACTCCCTCCCTCAGAGGTCGCCACTCTAAGCAGGAGCAGACCAAACAAGGGGAAGGAACCACCTAAGAGCAAGAACAACAATCTAATTAGGAATGATTATATGGTCTGCTGCAACAAGCCTCTAATTTTGTAACAGGGAAAGATTCCCCAATGAAAGATTATGAATGAACACGCCTTGTAGATTTTGTGCTGAAGAGATGAGGTCCACAGTAGGTCACCTTGGTGTGTGTGTGTGCATGTTTACAGGCGCATGTTTGCATGTAGGAGTGTATAGGGAGCCGAGAATAATGGTGATGGGGGCAGAACTAGAGGAGTTTTGTGTGTATGTATGCTCCCTGTATACGTGCATACTTACATAGATGAGAGTGTTAGAGAAAAAGGGATAGATCATTATTTTGAGTAGTGTTAAGCTCACCTTGACATATCTTGTACGTTCTACATTTTATATTTGCGGCATCACTTCATTGTCCTGAAGGGGAGCATTCAAGCCACTTTCTAATAGGCTCTTCTTGCGGTTTGCCCTAGTTGTCTTCTGGCTCACTGGCACCCAGTACCTCCCTTCTGGCAATTATCTCAATGTAATGCCCCTGTCCCACTTAGGAAACCTGAACGGAAACCTCTGGTGACCTTGCGCCCCACCCAAGGTTTCCATGAGTCGCCAGAGGTTTTGGTCTCCTCTCTTCTCTCCTGCAGAGTGGCACATTTCCAGGGCAAAATATGGTGCACGTTTCAAGTATCTCGCTGCCTTTAAGGAAATGTGCCTTTAAGGCCTGCTACCCTTCTGTGACTGCCACACATCAAACTATCTGTGGATGTGTTAAACAGAGTATGTTCTATTGGAAACTCCAAATGTCTTGTTTCCTTCTGGTTGCAAACACTCTAATTTTAATTCAAACATCTTCTTCATCAATTTCCGAATCCTATAAACACTCTTTTAGGGGACTAAAATTAAGTGGAAATCGAGTTGGAGGTTTCATGTTAATTTAACCTGAATTAATTGTGATTTTATTTTTTAATTTCAGGGCCTTCATTGCTGCTGGTATCACCCCTTCTTGTGATAATAGCTACAAGGTAAGATCTATCCCAAAAATATTTACTGATTTGAATATTTTTATCTCCATTTCAAGTCTCAAGTATATCTGGATATAGAATGGTGCAGTGGAAGAAACTGTGTATCATATCACATCTGAGCTGGCTCTTTTGCAGAGTAATCCACTTAATCGTACTTCCATTGCTATTTTTTTCCCAGAGCCCACAGACTCCTATTTTTTTCCCAGAGCCCACAGACTCCTTTTTCAAGTTTTTATCGAATTGTTCTTTAGACATCACTATACAGTGAGAAGAACTTTTTTCACACAGAGAGTGGTGAATCTCTGGAACTCTCTGCCACAGAGGGTAGTTGAGGCTGTTCATTGGCTATATTTAAGAGGGAGTTAGATGTGGCCCTTGTGGCTAAGGGGATCAGGGGGTATGGAGAGAAGGCAGGTACGGGATACTGAGTTGGATGATCAGCCATGATCATAGTGAATGGCGGTGCAGGCTCGAAGGGCCGAATGGCCTACTCCTGCACCTAATTTCTATGTTTCTATGTCTATGTTAATTTCCCCTGTTTTGTTTGTTTGTGTTTGTTTTGACTAACAAAAATAGGATAAGGACATAACTCCAATTTTCAACCTGTGCACACTGTAATGCCCCTGTCCCACTAGGAAACCTGAACGGAAACCTGAACGGAAACCTCTGGAGACTTGGCCTCCCACCCAAGGTTTCCGTGCGGTTCCCGGAGGTTTTTGTCAGTCTCCCGACCTGCTTCTACTACCTGCAACCTCCGGCAACCACCTGCAACCTCCGGGAACCGCACGGAAACCTTGGGTGGGGTGCAAAATCTCCAGAGGTTGCCGTTCAGGTTTCCTAAGTGGGACAGGGGCATTTTTTTAAGCCACCCTGGGACCGACAATGCACAACATATCTGTATACAGTCATGTATAAATTTAAGATGAACTCCAAGAGAAAAATTGTAAACATTTAATAAAAATCATGCTAGTGAACACTAAGTTCCATGCAATGTGAAAAAATATATCATCTCATGGTCCTAGACTAGTTGGACATTCACAGCCATGCTGTTCGTGTAGCGTTCACATAGACAGAAATCTACACGATTGCAGAAATGCCACTCACTCGATGTTCAGGAAGCATCTAACCCTCCCAGTTCTAGGTGTGCTGACAACCAATGGTCTTTATTCAAGGAAATGAGGAAGATCCCAGGCATCGATTGATACTTTATTACCACATGTGCCACGTCACAGTGAAAATTGTAGTTTTGCATACCATACACAAGGTATGTAAAGAGTTGCCACATATAGGGGTCTGATAAAGTTACACAGTATTCAGTACAATCCAAAGTAGTCCTATTTGTTTTTGGGGACCCCCTATGCCAGGTCCTCTTTGTTCCCGGCGCCCTCCCCCCCCCCCCCACTCATGCCGGGTCCTCCTTCATTCTCGGCAGCTCCCACCCCCTCACTCCGGGTCCCTCTCTGTTCTCTCAGCGGCTTCCCACGCCAGATTCCTCTTTTAAAGGTACACTTCCCAGAGCAGTGTGCCAACTGCAACTCACATCATGTTTGGCCTGGAAAACAGCCAGGCTGCAGAAACGATGGGAGAGAGATCCACAATATTCAGAAAAGGACAATGACATACCAGTGGGTGAGATAAGTACCAGAAGGTACTGGGTGCCGAGGAGCTAGAAGACAACAAGGGCCAACTCATGAAGAGCTCACAGAAGCAGGCTGCGATCAATTGTTCGAATAATACTGCTGCTGCCTTGCTTCCAGTTATGAAATGCCTCAGTTTTGAGAACCCACATCCTTTTTAAAAATCCCTCAGTGGTTTCACCTCTCCCTTTCTCTCTCAATAACTATTAAAAACATTGGCGTTTCTCCAAATGTGGCGTCATGTGTATCCATGATTTCCCTTATGCTGCCACAGTTTGCTGGTCTTCAGATGTTTGATCTTGAGATACCAGTGTTCTTCCACAAATCTCTCATTTTCTCTCCTCCGATAAAATGTATAAAACTGAACGTTTTGGCCCCAGGGTTATCCCGACATTCTTTGCAGCTGGCAAAAGCATTTTAACTATTTTTAAATGCCTTTGAAGATATTTGGAAACAATTAAACCAAAGCTAAACCTGAATTATGTATCATTTTAATAAAAGTCTTCACAGAGGTTGAATACAGAAAGCATCTAGCCATTCAGTCCTATACAACTGAGAATTCTCACTGAAATCAGTGATGCTGCAGGTCAGAAATGTAGATGTAGTAAGCAGTTACTGAACACTTGAGGATGAATCCTTGAGGAAGAGGATGAATATCTCTTGATGTGATTTCAATGTGCCCGGTTTCTCCTTTTGTGATTTATGAACACATTTTATTTGCTATAGCTTCTTTAAACTGCCTTCAGACACCTTGCCTCACCAAAACAAAAAAATAATGACCACTAAATCACCTTTCATATCAATTTGAATACGTCCCATAGTGTGTTATGAGCAATTAAATATACACTGCTGCAATGCAGGAGATATGGCTGCCTAGGTAAAGGTAAATACAGCAAATACCCAGAAACAGCAAAATGATAACGACCACATCATAATTTTAAAGGGATAAAAATTATCCGGAGCAGCAAGGATAATATTCTTGTGTTTAAGGAACTGCAGATGCTGGATAATCGATGGTAGACAAAAAATGCTGGAGAAACGCAGCGTCTATGGAGCCAAGGAAATAGGCAACGTTTCAGGCCGGTCTGAAGAAGGGTTTTGGCCCGAAACGTTGCATATTTCCTTTGCTCCATAGATGTTGCTGCACCCGCTGAGTTTCCCCAGCATTTTTGTGTACCGAGGAAAACCTTCTTGTTGTTCTTTAAACAATGCTATTAAATTTGTTAGATCCACCTGCAGACCAGCGGTTTGTGTTTTCCCACCCTCTGCTAGATGGTACTCTCACTGTATTGCACAGGAACATCAGCTCAGACTTTTGAGTTCAAAGCAAGCTCTTACACAGCTCGTTATTGGTTCTTAATTACCTTAAATCTATCTAGTTATTGACCCATCTGAAATAAGAAACAATTTCTCTTTATAAATTCTATGTAAACCACTCTTGATATTAAATATTTTAATCAAATAACTCTTCAGCCTCTGTTCTGAAGAAAGCAATTCCAGTTTCTCCAATCTATCCACATAAAAGCAAACCACCATTCATGGAAATGAAGCGGTTAACTTTATAACCTGGCCTAGAAACTAGACTCTCAAAGGATTGGTATAATTGGTGTCTTGCAGAATCTATTTTATTGAGATGGATGAAGTAGAATTGGCCCAAATACTAATTGGAATATTAATGCTTTTGGGTAGAAATTCTAAGAAGAATATTTACCACACTAAGTTTATTAAATTACATGTTTTATAACAGTGATATAATGCAATTCACTTTTGCAATTATATCACCAGGGTTATTACAAATATTTGAATTGTTTTATATATGGGGAAAAATCTAAAAATATTGATGCACAGGATTTTAATAACCTCAAGTACGTTTATGTCACAAATCTTTCCCTGGTCATCTTGTTGGCCAAGTGACAAATGCAACACTAAGCTGTCACGTAAAACAATGGTGGCCTAGTTTTAACTATTCCACCGTGTGAGTAAAAGCATAAATTAGATACTTAACATTTTCTCCTGAAATGTGCAAGGATAGAACTACAGATGCTGGTTTAAACAAAAGCCAGACACAAAAAGCGGGAGTAACTCAGCGGGTCAGGCAGCATCTCTAGAAAATGAACAGGCGATGTTTCAGGTCGAGACCCTTCTGCAGACTCTTCACTCTTTGGTCCGAAGAAGGATCTGGACCCTAAACATCACCTATTCCTTTTCTCCAAAGATGCTGCCTGACCCGTTGTGGTACTCCAGCTTTTAGTGTCTACCTTTTGCTCCTGAAATGTTGCCCAGGAAAAGGTAATAAGTTCCATTTTGGGTAGAAAGTCATGAAGACGTGATTAAAAATCTTTCACTGAGATCAGTCAAGTGGCAAGATCAGCTTCTTCGGACTATCCAGGAAGATTTGGGAAAGATTTACGAGAATTAAGAGACTGTTCAGAGACTGAAAAATGGGAGCCTGGAGATGAGCTTCTGTTTTTAAGTTTTAAGCTCTTCTGGACCAATCTTTTTCTCTAAGGCCTGGTGGAACATTCACTGTAGCTCACCACTCAGTTAACACTGAGTCACAATAGTTTGCTTCCATAATATGTGTATTTAGAAATCTATCCAAGCTCTAGGTGTGTGTTCTCATCATCAACTCAGAAAAAAAATGATGAAATGATTTGTAAGGTTATTTCAGTAAAGATTTATATTAAATTGGGAACTGGCTGCTCCTAGATGGGTAAGTCAATAGGGTAATTTTAAGTAACAATCCTGGCTGCCTGGTTTCAACAAGGCAACTAGGGTTAAAATTCAACCCCATAGGCTGAATATTATCTATTATTGCAGCTTCTTGAGTATTTATTTATTTGGACCACAAACTGGGAAATGTCCCAACAACATTATCTCACAAAGCAGCAACGTAAGAAAAACTATATGACAAAGATTAAGTAAAAAAATGAGCCTTGTAACTTTCAGTTGGGTAATTTTCCAAATCATTTTCTCTTTCCCCATAGCTAAAGTGGCACAATTTGCCATAATCAAGCATTGTGTCAAGCTGGTCTCTGTATAATGCATACTAACAATATATGGTGCCTCTTAGATATACTAGAGTATGACAACGTTTTCAGAATATTCATTGGTGTTAATATTTCGATTGTAATCATGTATTGCCTTTCTGCTGACTGGTTAATAGGCAACAAAAGCTTCACTGTACCTCAGTACACGTGACTTATAAACTAAACTGAACTAAACTATTATGAGAATATTATTTTTCAATAAAGGAATTACCAAATTCCTTCATTTAGAGACAAAATAATTAAATGTTATTTGCCAGTGGTGTTTCAAACAGCACATTTATCGGAGATTTTCTAAATTGAAGAAAATAATTCTTCACCATTTTATTCTTTATCTAAATTTGATCCTCTAATTTTTTTATAATGTGCTTCAATGTTTTCTCTTGCTTCACAATCCATTTTCCCTCGGGCTATGTCTTGTAATTGAACTTTCCCCTTATCAACCTGAATCTGTCTTTGTATCCACTCGCAGTTGGAACATTTCCACTCGGCCCTAACTGATATGGGCACTCATGTCGAGTTCCAGTGTTGCACACTCAAGGTAAGATTTTCATCAATTTGCAACTTTGATTAATTTGCAGTTATTGATTGCCAGAGTAAGAGGCACAATCCCAAAAACTTCTTCAGCACAGGCTGGAGAAGGCTTGCATCAGTTTTGTGCAAGCATAAAGATTTCTACTGCATAAGTTCCAGGCAAATGCACAAGAAAGTATTTCCTTGAGCAATTTCCCAAAGCTGATGGAAAGTGAAATGATTAGGGGAAGATTGGGAAAGATGGAGAAAAGATCTTGAGAGGATAGAAACATAGAAACATAGAAATTAGGTGCAGGAGTAGGCCATTCGACCCTTCGAGCCTGCACCGCCATTCAATATGATCATGGCTGATCATCCAACTCAGTATCCCATACCTGCCTTCTCTCCATACCCCCTGATCCCCTTAGCCACAAGGGCCACATCTAACTCCCTCTTAAATATAGCCAATGAACTGGCCTCAACTACCCTCTGTGGCAGAGAGTTCCAGAGATTCACCACTCTCTGTGTGAAACATCTCAGGATCTGAGATGACGAAGTAGTGTGGTCAAAAAGGAAACTGGGAGATAAAGTGGGTGGGATTGTCCAAATTAAGAGAGGTGATATATGGTCATTTGTGGAAGGACAGATGTAATGGAGGGAGTAATAGTGATATAAAGACATTAAGAGAGCACAAATGGGGACTAGTTCAATAGAGCGCCAGGACTCGAGGGTTTGGCCTATATGTTGAGCAAGCTAGGACTTTATTCCTTGAAGCATACGAAGCAAAGGGGTGATTTTACAGAGGTGTTTAAAATTACGAGGGGAATTAATAGGGTGAATGCACAAGACAGTTTCTTATCCAGCATAAGGGAATCAAGAACCAGAGGACATGGGTTAAGGTGAGAGGGAAAAGATTTAACATTTAACACTGTTTTGCTGGAAGGTGAGGTGGTGGGTATATGGAATGAGCTGACGGAGGAGGTGGTTGAGGAAGGTGCAATAACACCATTTAAAAGACACTTGGACAGGTACATAGACAGGAAAGGTTCAGAGGGATATGGGCCAAATGCGGGCAACTAGCTCAGACGGGGGGCATCTTGGTCAGCATGGAGGAGCTAGTTCAAGGGGCCTGATTCTGTGCTGTACTTTAGGACTCTTAAAAAATAAAATTATCGAAGAAGATCTTTACATCTGGCTCTCTGATCCTTTAACTGGTTTAGACCTTAATCTATTGGCTATCTCCTGCCTCAGATACGGTTGAAACATTACTATCCTGAAGCATAAGGTACACAAAAATGCTGGAGAAACTCAGCGGGTGCAGCAGCATCTATGGAGCGACGGAGATAGGCAACGTTTCGGGCCAAAACCCTTCTTCCTTCTTAAATATGATCCTGAAGCATGCTTTTAGTTGTGCACATCAGTTTCTATCCATATTTGCTTTTAATACATGATTCTTCCTCTGATGTTATATTATTCCTCCTGGAAAAGCATCCAAACTATATTGTGCACTTTGCCTATAAATAAATAAATGATCTTGAATCTTCCATGCAGGAAACCATGTAATTGAATTTGCATCCATTATTGATTCATTATGGAACAGTAATCTGATAATAGCATCAACAGTATTTTCTGGGTTCTCTGCATCTCTGCTTTGTGGTCCTTAAGATCTACAGTACCTGTCCCACATGTTAAAAATAAAATGCCAAATGCAGGAAATAATAAATGCTGGAAGTAGATAACACTAGACCAGATACATCCTTTCCCCCTCAATTTCAGCATTCTGATGAAGCTGCTCACTTTGATGTCCTGGTCCATTCATGTGCCTTGGTTAATTTCACTCTCCTTCTTGAAGCATCATCGAATGGAACTCAAACAGGCCATTTGACCCACCATAATTACACTAACTAGTGGGGACCCAAACATTATCAATCTGATGTACCAGCACTTGACCCACAGCCGAGGCAATGCAACAGCTGGAGACACTTGCCCTTTATCTCTTCCCATCCCCTCATCCAAGATAACTAACAATCCTTCCAGCTGATATATCAATTTATCTATCAATCTGATTGAGTTTTTTGAAGAAGTTTTAGTGGTCTGATAAACGACTCCTGGAGTTTTCAACAATACTTATTCACAAGTTCAAGTTGCAGCATACAGGTTTAACAGGTCTGGCCACATCGGTGGTCAGCGCTGAACTAACGCGCGCAGGGGAAAAAACGCGCGAAAACATCAGCCCCTTCGAAGTCACGTGACCGCGGCTTCTGAACGCCGGGTTCGATATCTGCGTGCGCTAGCAGGTGCCGCTACAAAGTAACCAAAAAGGTGGATGAGGGCAAAGCCATAGACATTGTCTATATGAACTTCAGCAAGGTTTTTTGATAAGGTTCTGCTCTGGAAGTTTAGATTGCAGGTCATGTCAAGAGAGTTTATTGTCATGTGTCCCACATAGGACAATTAAATTCTTGCTTGCTGCAGCACAACAGAATATTGTAAGCATAAATACAGAACAGTTCAGAGTGTCTATATAGCATAGACCATATATATACACACAAATAAACAGATAAAGTGCAATGGGCTGTTATAGTTCAGAGTTTGTTTGATGGTGAGTTTAATAGTCTGATGGCTTGTTTGATGGATCCAGGGAGAGCTGGGAGAGATGGTCAACTTGGATGAGTTGGGCTGACGGGCAGATTTCTGTGTTGTACAATTCTATGACTATTTCCAGCATCTGCCAGTATTAGCCTTGTCAAGGGCATCCAATGGCAAGGGCATGTCTTTTTAATGAATGAAAGCATCTACAAGCACCATTTTGTATAAAATAATAATGCATTTGGTGTCTAATGGTAGTCTTCCAATAAAACATTGTTGCCAGACCTGTACTTATTTTGGCTGGGTGAATCACTTGCAACCTTAAAATCTTGAGGTAAAAAGATAATGATTTACTACAATGTTAGCAGGACAGCCTTTTATAACTCTCTTCCTTTTTTTGTTCTTTTAGAAACGCCAGGTTCTCATGCAAATCAAAGTTCCCCTAAGTAAGGACTTGTCTATCGGCTGCAATCATACCGAGGAACATTTCAGCAATCAGTATTATCATCCATGTACAAACAAGGCTGAAATATACTTCTATCCCTTCACACATCATCCACATAATCCTTGTCCCTAAAGGGATCTTCTATTTACATTGTTGTTGTTTTCAGGATGACTGCTTTTGATTGAAATCTATTAGGTGCCCTATCTTCTGATATTCCATGTAAGCCAAATGATTATTTGTCTGTTATGTTTCTGGGTGAAGGGCAAGGCAACAGTGTCATTATTATGATAAACGATTGTGTCTGGCCCTTCTTCATTTATCTTATGATTCAAAATGTAATTAAGTTTAACCTACTGATTTTTTTAGCCTTATTGTGTTGCATTTCATTTGACAAGGTTAACATTCAATCTCCAGAACTGTATCTCTAAGTTCATTTCTGGCACGTTGTTTTCTCTATTAAATCAAAGTGGCACCTCTGTCAGTTCTGCTCCCAATGAGAATTATTATCTGCCCCATACTTGCATTAATATCCTTTATTGGCACAGACATTTGCATTCATCTGAGATTATTCAACAATTTAAAATTTGTCTTTTTATTTTAAAAAATGTTAGTCCATTCAGCTTCACTTCATTGTATTATGTCTCTTAAATTCCTGTTTCATGAAGGGATTGTAAATTGAGGACTATTGTTATTATTCGCTCTTATGATTTTGGTGTACTTCCAATATTTACTTATGACGTAGAAGGAAGCCAATCGGCCCACTGAGACTATTCTGGTTCTCAGAGCGACCCCATTCACCCACTCTAATCTATTCTATAACACATGTTTATTAACACAATCCTGATTCCCCAATAGCCATCTCCACTAGGGGTAAGTTACAATGGCCAATTCACCGAACAGTCTGCATGTCTTTGAGCTATGGGAGGAAACTAGATCACCTGGGGAGAAACGCATACTGTTACAGAGAGAATGTACAAACTCCATACATACAGAAGTAAAGGTCAGAAGTGAATCTGGGTTGCTGAAGCTGCAAGAAATCTGAATTACCTACAGTGCCACTGCGCCACTCATAGCTCTTGGAGTGACTTTATGGAGTTAAATGGGATGATATATTATTAAAGCACATTACTGAGACGTATAATATGGCGTTATCCAGCAGCTGACCATGGAAAACCAGTTAAAGATCAAATTTACAGTTTTGTATTTCACAAGGCTGTTTTCAACCTTTTTGTAACCTTTATTCAAAAGATTGATTTTATCATTTCTTTACTAGAAAACATGGTATTTTATAAATGTTTAACATCAATAAATCATTTATGAAAGTGGTTCTCACTTCCTTCTGTATCTTTTCATGAGCCCATGAGGTCTACTGGAGCACTTTGTTTTTAAGCAAAGTGGACAGCGCCCCGCTGCGTGCAGTATCCATGCAGTGTAGACATTGATGAGTAAGAGTCTGGAAGATAAAGATATAGTTCTATATTTAAACAATTAAATAAATTAGATTATCTACAAAAATATTCAAATACATCAATTGAGTTTATACTGGTCTGGCAGGTCAGGTGAAACATTGCATTTTTGGGAAATAGATAAAAAGAGGTTCATGGCAAAAACTCCTGCAGTAAGGATCTGCAGCTGGATGAAACTGGGCACAGAATAAAATACAAGATTTGGACATTGGGATGCTTAATGGTGGTGTGGTGGAACAGGGAACAGTTATCTGGATATTTTGTTCTAAGAAGCAGTCACACCTTTACATTAATTACTGTAGAACTGCACAGTCTGAAGGAACAGGAGGATGAGACGAGTAAGGGAATCTAACCCTTGCACCTGCCCAGTACTTTCAAATTCACTGCAGCCTGTATAGATAAGAGCTGCAAACTGCAGGAAGGAAGACCAAAATGACCACAGTAAATCACGAGCGGAATAGATAAGGTGAATGCACAGTCTTTCCCCCCCACCAAGGACTAGCTGGTATACGTTTAAGGTGAGACGGGAAAGATTTAATGGGAACCTGTAAGATAACTTTTTCCTACAGAGGGTGGGGATGTGGAACAGGCTGCCAAAGGGGATAGTTGAGGCACGTACTATAACAGCATTTAAAAGACACTTGGACCAGACATTGATAGGAAAGGTTTGGAGGATATGGGCCAAACTCGGGCAAATGGGACTACTAAGTCCCAAGGGACATCTTGGTCGACATGGATAAGTTTTGACGAAGGGTCTATTTCTGTGCTATACGACTCTGTTGATGGAGAGAAAAGGTATGTAATTATAGGGGTTATTAAGAGTTAGCAGTTATTATTTGCAACTTCCATCATAAACCCCAAAGTGATATCTGCCAGAGTAGACAATATCACCTCTGCACTGGTAAGCAGATTTAGAGGGGAAAGATCCAACTGCTGAGGTCCATATGTGAACCGATGACATAAATAGGATCAGGTGGGAGGTTTTCCTCAAGTGATGTGAGCAGCTAGGGATGAAACTGAAAAGCGGAACCACAAATGTAATAATATTTGAATTACCAATTTAGCTTAATGAAAATTGTCATAGAGACAGGGAGTAGAAAATATGGCTCAAAGGACGGCTTAGGAGAAAGGGATTTCAATTTATGGGGCACTGAAACTAATAATGAGGAATGAGGGAGCAGTTCCATTGGACACACACACTTCACTATAGAAACATAGAAACATAGAAAATAGGTGCAGGAGTAGGCCATTCGGCCCTTCGAGCCTGCACCGCCATTCAATATGATCATGGCAGATCATCCAACTCAGTATCCTCTTCCTACCTTCTCTCCATACCCTTTAGCCACAAGGGCCACATCTAGCTCCCTCTTAAATATAGCTAATGAACTGGCCTCAACTACCTTCTGTGGCAGAGAATTCCATAGATTCACCACTCTCTGTGTGAAAAATGTTTTCCTCATCTCAGTCCTAAAAGATTCCCCCCTTATCCTTAAACTGTGACCCCTTGTTCTGGACTTCCCCAACATCGGGAACAATCTTCCTGCATCTAGCCTGTCCAACCCCTTAAGAATTTTGTAAGTTTCTATAAGATCCCCCCTCAATCTTCTAAATTCTAGCGAGTACAAGCCGAGTCTATCCAGTCTTTCTTCATATGAAAGTCCTGACATCCCAGGAATCAGTCTGGTGAACCTTCTCTGTACCCCCTCTCTGGCAAGAATGTATTTTCTCAGATTAGGAGACCAAAACTGTACGCAATACTCCAGGTGTGGTCTCACCAGGACCCTGTACAACTGCAGCTATAATCAAGCTGGAAGCATTGTTTCAAATAACCTGAGCTGCAGATAAGAGGTTAGAGGTGTAGGTAAAGGGAGGGGGTGCTGTTTCAGGTGACGAGAAATTAAGAAAGTTAGAGTGAAAGGACAAGGTGAATTATATTAGATAGCAAAATGTATAACAATACGCAGAACGTATTAGGAAATAATATAGTATACATTGGAATAGTATACATCCTTATTAAAATCAGAGCAGGGACAAAATAGTGAAAAACACACAGCTGAAGGCTTGTCATTTGAATGCTCATGGAATTCATTTCAAGGTAAATCAATTCACACCACAAATTGAAATAAATGGATACGAACTAATAGTTATTATGGAGATGGGTGTACATGTGCAGTGATCATGGCTGGGAGCTAAGTTCATAATAAATTCATAAGACACAGAAGCAGAATCTGACCATTCGGCCCATCGAGTCTACTTCGCCATTCAAACATGGCTGATTTATTCAGGGATTTTGAACTTTTAGAAGAGTGGTAGCCCAGATAATAAAAGGTGGGATAAAGACAGTAGAGAGAAAGCATTTTAGTTTGTAAAATCCAAAAGTAGAATTTGTTCAGGCAGAAATGAGAAATAGCAGAATGGTAGACAACATTAGTGGGACTTAGCAAAAGGACCCAAACAGTAATTTGAATGTGGGGCAGAGAATACATCACAATGTTAAAGGCTTCTGCAACAGGTGCAATACAATAATCATGGTCGACTTTATGTACAGACTGAACAAACCAAGCTAACACAAACTGTGTGGTAAGTATAATTATGGAATGAATACAATACAGTTATCTAAATGAATATGTTAAGGGACCAAAGATAGATTATATTAGATTAGGAGCATAATGAGAAAGGATGTAATTAATAATCTTGAAAGTTAGGGGCCTCTGGGAAGAGTAATCATAATGTGATAGAATTTTATATTAGGATTTAAATAGCTTTGGTTCAATCAGAAACCGTTCTTTATTGTAATCAAAACAAACTACAATGGATCAAAGTGTATGGATGTATTGCCCTTAAATTACATCATTGTGATAATAGATTTCCCATGGTTTTATTGAATGGTGGAGCAGGTATGAAAGATTGTATGGCCTATACATGCTTATATTTCAGCAGTCTGAAGGGTCTCGACCCGAAACGTCGCCCATTCCTTCTCTCCAAAGATGCTGCCTGTCCCGCTGAGTTACTCCAGCATTTTGTGTCTACCTTATATTTCTTATGTTCTTATATTCCTTTTCTAGGTATGTATCATCAAGATGTGATAGGAGAAGGTTATAGGAGAAGAATTAGGTCATTTGGCCGATCGAGTCTACTCCGCCATTCAATCATGGCTGATCTCTGCCTCCTACTCAATTTTTCTGCCTTCTCCCCATAACCCCCGACACCTGTTCTAATCAAGTTTTGTCTATCCCTGCTTTAAAAGTATCAACTGGCCTGGTCTCCACAACCCTCTGTGGTAATGAGTTCTGCAGATTAAATACCCTCTGACTCAAGAAATTTCTCCTCACCTCCTTTCTAAAAGAGCGCCTTTTAATTCTGAGGCTATGACCTCTGGTGCTAGACTCTCCCACCAGTGGAAACATCCTTTCTACATCCACTCTCATAAGAACAAATGTAATTACAGGTACAACTAAATGTTTGCTTTCAAGCTTCTAGTATTAGCTTCTCCTGTTAACCTATGTTAAGGTATTTTCATTGCATGGTGGAATACTGAGGCACTTAGATTTGGACTGACTCACTAGATCAATTTATCTAAGTTCTCATTTCAGTGGTCATTCATGGCTCACACTCCTCCCTGCTTAAACTTAGAATTGCATGCATGAGTGGTCAATCAGTGAAATCAGGATTGGACCTGCGATGTGTTCAATAGTTAAGGAGTCAGTTGATGTTGATGCATTGTATGTGCAGAATAGATATGTGGTTGCTGATACCTGTACCAGTGTGATACTATATAAAGGAATGGATGCCAAAACGATTTCCAGTCAAGCACAGCCCACCAGACAATCTTGGCCAAGTGCTGCCAAACATAAGTTTAGGAATAAATATTATGCATCAACAGCAAGTATTTATATTTGTAGCATTTAGTTCAAAGACAATAGATGCACAGGTATAATTTTTGCCTGTAGGTCAACTGCAACCAATCACACTGCATTGGTATGGCACAGCCAAAAGTAGAAATAGTCATCTATGAATAGTGAGTCTCTGGAACTCTCTGCCACAGAGGGTAGTTGAGGCCAGTTCATTGGCTATATTTAAGAGGGAGTTAGATGTGGCCATTGTGGCCAAGGGGATCAGAGGGGTATGGAGAGAAGGTAGGTACGGGATACTGAGTTGGATGATCAGCCATGATCATATTGAATGGCGGTGCAGGCTCGAAGGGCCGAATGGCCTACTCCTGCACCTAATTTCTATGTTTCTATGTTTCTATATGGGCCACCCATCATCAATGTTACTGCTGTGCTCTGCAAATGAAGAAGGGACTCGGTCCAAAACATCACCCATTCCTTCTCTCCAGAAATGCTGCATGTCCTGCTGAGTTACTCCAGCATTTTGTGTCTATCTTCGGTGTAACCAGCATCTGCAGTTCCTTCCTTTACTCTACAAATTCATCATGTATCGCACTATCACTGCAAGCATTTCACAGGAAATAATTGTAAGGCTTTTCCCATCAGATCTGTATACCAGGGTTCATTCCCTTTCAATTTTGCAAGGAATATGAGTTTCTAGGTAATGTCAAAATTGAAAGGGTGACCTCTGTGTGAGAAAAGGGTTAATAGGGATGGTTGATTTATACCAGAACTCTGAAAAATATAACTTAGAAAGAAATGAGCTTATCAGCAGAAGCCAGACTGCTGGTAGAATAAAGTAACAATATACAGAACAGAGAGAAATTCTAGATAAAAAGTAGCAAACAGATAACAACTTCAGCAGAAGCCTTGGGAGTCTTTGACGTCAGGAGATGGTCCGAGACATTCCTGGACATTCTCGTGGGAATGTGGGCTTTATGTTATGATTGGACGAAACTCGATGGGGAGGCATGAGGTCGTGACCATAGTGAAAAATGGTATAAAGATAGAAAGCATCTCCATCTTCTGTGTGCCTCTAGGGGACATCAGAGGAGAGGCACCTATTCTGCAGAATATGAAATTAATAAAAACACTTCTTTGTCTGAATTTGTCTCAAGAGCATTTGTGATTTTTGAATCTCACACTATGTTTCTATATGGGCCACCCATCATCAATGTTACTGCTGTGCTCTGCAAATGAAGAAGGGACTCGGTCCAAAACATCACCCATTCCTTCTCTCCAGAAATGCTGCATGTCCTGCTGAGTTACTCTAGCATTTTGTTGTCTATCTTAGGTGTAACCAGCATCTGCAGTTCCTTCCTTTACTCTACAAATTCACCATGTATCGCACCATCACTGCAAGCATTTCACAGGAAATAATTGTAAGGCTTTTCCATCAGATCTGTATACCAGGGTTCATTCCCTTTCAATTTTGCAAGGAATATGAGTTTCCAGGTAATGACAAAATAGAAAGGGAGATCTCTGTAATCTTTGCTGGAAACTCTGCAGAATTAATTCACCTTGCCCAGTGGCAGAGCACTAGGCCGTGGCCATCACATGACTCACCACAGGCCCACTGGAGGCGTCGGGAGACATCTTTGGGCTGGGCTGGGCTGGGGCCCATTTCCGGTTGGCGGGCTTTTTGCAGAGGGTGTGTTCGCAGTCAGCAAGACACGGTCGTGAGGGAATTCTCCTTTGGAGCCGGCAATCGTCGATTATAAAAGCGGAGGACTAAATATCCGATTCAATGCGCTCCACTGCAAAGTACGCCAATGTATAACGCGGTGAATGTTTGGTGCATTTTCTTCACGGTCACGTCGCCATCGCCGTCGCCATCTCCTTCCCGACGCCAAATTTTGTTTGGAAAACCTGCCAGGTTGCCCAGCGTTTATTGACTTCGCCTGCCCTTAGGAAAATAATTTGCTGCGTTCTTTATTAAGATTGTTCTTTATGAAGAACGTAATTGGGGAAAATTACAGAAAAAACCTTTCCAGTAAACCTTAAAATGATCATCCCCAGAGCTGGGTGCTCCGTTTGAAAGTGCACCATAATAATTTAGTCGATACTGGTGATTTAGCAAGCACCGAAATTAAGTTATAGTTCTTCCCGGATCGTTTTGGCATATGCCCCCAACTATCTTCTGAGTATTCCTGAAAATGACCTGTAGACTTTATCATCAGACAGCAAGCTTTCTTTTGATTCTGCATTGATTTCTTTATTGACAATGTGTGCTATTCAATATGTTGTGTGATTGATTAAAATTCTAGTTGCAACAAATTGCACTTAATAGAATGGGCACCTTTATGCCCCTGTTAGTGTAGTATAACAAACGCACAAAACGTGGGGAAGAACAAACTCAGTGTCTCCCAATGTTTTTTTCGTTGACTGCTGGGTGAAAAGGGATATCATATGTATGAGAATGCATTTACCTGTACCTAAAGTTATTAGTTGAGGTTATCATGTAGTTAAAATAGTGATGCAATGCAGTCATTATATTTACATTAATGTTACGGGATCATTAATTTCCATATTCATGCTATTGCTTTGAACTTTCTGGTGTTTTTCCCTCAGAGAAAATTGTACAGGTTGTGTTCCTTGGGGAAAAGTTAGACCTAAGATAAAAACATGGAGCTATTTACATGTATATAATGATTTTTCTCTAACTTCATGGTTTACCAGCTTTACACCACCAGTAATCAGCTAATTTGCTTCTGCCAGTTTCCCCTTGCAATACCATTCTCAAAAAATGAAATTAATGATATTCTACAACATTGTCAGTTGGTCCATTCATATTACTTGTCTGATCAAATGTGTATTTCCATATTTGTAAATAGTGTCTCCCTTCTAGGTATTGGAATCAAATGTAATTGTGATTTAGTTTTAATGTAAATAAACATAACTTGTGAAATTTCAGAACAATGATTACAAGGGAAGGAAGAAGAGTCCCTCGATTGGCTGCCTCGCTTTCTCGGCATATACCTTGTCCTTCATCAGTGCAAAATGAAAAAACAGTGGAAAAACCACCAATCGTTACTACAAGCCTAGAAACAACAGCTACCGCAGAGCAAATTGCTTCTGCAATTGTCCCCACATGTGATGCAACTGTTTCTGATTCACTGGAACTCCAGGTGAAGACATCAGAGAGTGAAGAATGTCTTCAGGTGCCAGTTGATGCAGACAAACCAGGTGTGTACATGACTAGAAAACAGATTTTGGGAGTTATTTGGAAGATATTAAGGAGTGTCTAGGTATCAAATCTGATGTTGGTATTGGCTGTATAAGGGAAGATAGTCTTTTAGGAAGGAACTGCAGATTCAAGAAAGTTTATTGTCATGTGTCCCAGGTAGGACAATGAAATTCTTGCTTTGTTTCAGATGCTGGTTTAAACCGAAGATAGACACAAAATGCTGGAGTAACTCAGCAGGTGTCCTGCTGAGTTACTCCAGTTTTTTGTGTCTATCTAATGGAAGATAGTAGGTGGAGAGTGAAATTTTCCATGCAAGCTCAACACAGAAGCGAATCACTTTGCCTAACACATCGTTGCTGGTTTCAATGGTGTGTACGGACCTCCACTGTGCCATTTCTGAAAAGTTATTGGGGTGGTTTGTTGTTGAAAGCTAAAATGCAGTTTTTATATCTGTTGCAGATCTAGTGTATAAAAATTCTGGCCACATTTGCAAAAAAATAACTGCAGCAATTCCAGTCTTTTCTCCCATGTCGACTTTTTTCCATTATATTGGATATTAACATTAATCATAAGGGACACGTTCCATAAAATTGGCCAGGCATCTCGACTAGTTTGGAAAGGGACGAAGAAATAAAATGTTCCTATAAATATTTTTAATTGTTTATTTAAATCTTTGATCTTCAAGTTCATCCCAAAAAGCAACAGAAGTAGTCTTGTGATATTTAAGGATGTGTAACATGAGAAAATGGTTAAATACAGATTGTGACAAAGGTGGAATGTCTTGAGAAAGTTAAAGATTAGGAAGAAGAACATTTCAATATAAGAATGGAAACAATTAGCTATCCTTTCTTTACATTTCTTGCAAATCTAGTGAATTTCTTGTCCCTTGATAATATTCTCTGGTTGAGCTATGGAACTGTTTGAGCTCTTAAGAATAGATAATCTATCACAGTCTGCAAGCAGTGATTTGTTTTGTCTTTCTCTCGGGATTGTTACCCTTTTTCTGCCCACTGAGACTGCTGGAGAACAACTAATAGTAATGAGGTTAATGCCGGTTGCTTATCTTCTGATATGATTCCTAACTCGTAAGTGTATGGAAGTATATGCAAGTGTCCTTCGGGCTAGTTATTACTTGTGATTGTGGACCATAGAAGAAATTTATAATATAAGATGGTTTAACTCGGACTATGGGCACCCAAAATTTGGTTATTTCTACTTGGAAAAATCTGGTAAACAGCATTCTATTTGAATTCTGGCTTCATGACATTAACAATGTAATTACAATAATTTTATTTGGTTAGGAAAAATCTAAAGGTTTATCCTAGGATGAAATGACAGAATTGAGGTAGCCTGATCTAAAACGTGTATAAGAGTTATGTATTGTATTGTTTCAGTTCCAGGTATTTGTTTTAATTAGGTTATACACATCATAAATACCGGCTGTAGATATCAGCTGTCCATTTCCCTCCAGATGCTGTCTGACCCACTGAGTTTCACCAGCACTTTGTTTTGTGGTGCTTTTATTTCCACTTTCACACATTGATGAAATCAAGAACGAATCGACCATTGTTTAAATAATTTCACTGAAAATGGATTGTTATTTCATTAAGTTTAAGAAGGAACTGCAGATGCTGGAAAATCGAAGGTAGACAAAAGTGCTGAAGAAACTCAGCGGGTGAGACAGCATCTACAGAGCTCCATAATTGCTGCCCCACCCGCTGAGTTTCTCTAGCACTTTTGTCTACCTGTTATTTCGTTAAGATTTGATTATATGTATAAATAAAAGTTGCTCCCTATTTGTCTTTTTTTGTTGGCCGATTCAGATTATCATTTAGCAATTGAATTTTCTGAGGTCAGGTTGTGTAAGGTCATTCAACCTATCATTTCTGGGTTGTCACTTTGAATGAACTTTCATATTTAGCCTAGTTCCCTGCCTTTTTTTAAAAAAAAACTCTGCACAGTTTGTATTGTCATTATGTCCAGATGTGAAATTTCTGTATTCTGTTAATAACCTGTTCTATGTGTGTGGCATGTATTTTTTTTAAATCCAATTCCCTTTTGATTATTTAGGCAGTTTTCTTAAACATGTGCCCCATTCAAATAAAACATAGATAGGCTAAAAGCTCATAATTTTGAATAGCTTCAGTAGAGAAGGCCTCTGGAGAACAATTCTAGTTTTTTCACTGTGTTCATATATTTTATAAATTGAGGATTCTTCTGTTGCAGAAGAACTTCCTGCAAAGACTGAAGTAGTTGAAGATGTGAATGATTTCATTAAACTACTGGAAGAGTTTGAAGAGAAAAATATAAATCCAGTATCTGCACTGTTACAGTTTTGCCAACGAAAAGGATGTGAGTTGCATTTTCAGGAAGTGGAGAATGCAGGTATTGTCTTATTCTGGTATTCATAATTATTTTACATATGCCTTTTTAAGGAATGATAGTTGTTGGATTTTTAATTCCAAACCTGTTCTTTGCTACCAATAACTACTGTGAACTGCGACTATGACGTCAAGTCAAGTTTATTTGTCACATACACAAACGAGATGTACGTCCTACCTTCTCCTGTTGTAAATTACAGAGAGCATTATATTTTTATAACTTTTTATAATCCTTTGTTTTAGAAGGCCAATTGATCAAACCATCAAATTGTACAGCTAACTTTATATTGTCAAATCATTTATCATTTAAAGGGATGGAAAATGTAAGATTGTGCAGTTAATTGCTCTTACTGTTACTGGATAAATCCACAGTGGGGAAATATGTTCAAATTTGTTGATGACTTTATGTTAGGGGATGAGGTAAGTTATATAGATGACAGCAGAATGATGCAAAGGGATATGAATAGATTGAAGTCACAGTGAAAAAAATATGTTATGACTGAACACAAGTTTTCATCTTCTGGTGATCCAATAAGATAGTATTTCCCTGATGTTCCAAAAAGGAGTAGAGGGATTTAAGAGACCATGTACAGAAATTGGTGAACCCATGTGAAAGGTACAAAAAAAATTCAGCATAATGGATTATTAATCATTATTAGAGGATGTAGCAGAAAAGGTTGGAGTTTAAGATCCAGGTGCCCAAACCTTTAACAGGACTTGGCAACTCGGGAAGGATTATTTCATCCAGGGCAGATTTTCATCCAGGGCAGATTTTCATCCAGGGCAGATTTTCATCCAGGGTAGATTTTCCATCCAGGGTAGATTTTCCATCCAGGGTAGATTTTAAATCTTAAATGCTTATGACACTAAAATTGGGACCAGTTTTCCTTGATAGTATTCCCTTGCTTTATTTAGAGAACTTGTCAGGGAAGGGTTCAAAAGCACTTTGTGTACTAGTTCGCAGAAAGATAGTAAATGGGACTGAGATGTAGATCAACGATAGTCTAATTATATTTTCCGAATGAGGAGTTCAAGAGCTGAATGGCAAAAATGCATATAGTGCAATATAAAATCAATGCATAACAATAACAGACTAAGGCTTCAGTTGTCTAGTTAAAACAAACGTAGTCAACAAAGAAAAATCACTAAGCCAAAAATAAGGTGGAAATAAAGTAGAAATTTAGCAGATTGAAAGATTCAGAAAAGAAGAGTTGATAGCCAAGGTTTTGTTTTGAGTGATGGAGAATGTGGACCGGGAGGTTCGGTCAGAGCATAGCAGTGGGAGTAGCAGTTATCACAATGAACTAGATGCTGGTTTACAAAAAAAGAAATGCTGGAGTAACTCAGAAGGTCATGCAGTATCTCTGAAGACATAGATAGGTGATGTATTGGGTCGGGACCTTAAAGAATCTTTAGCTGGAGTGTTCCTGTGTTATTCTGTTCTATGTAAATTATTTCATTTGGACAAATCCAGAACATAGGAAAAATGGGGTTATGATTCAGGCCTCTTAGCAGTGCTATTGGGGTGGGAGATTGCAACCTTCACGTGGTCCGCCCTGTTTCGATGAATGCAATCGACCAGGCGTGCACAATCAAATAAGATCAAATAGAACAAGTTGTCCAATGACTTTAGCTGTGCACGCCATACGCAAGAAGAAGCAGTGATATTGCATAGTACTCTCTCAAATAATCCAGAGCACTCATGTCAAATCAATGTGTATGTCCGTGGTTATTTTAAAATTTCAGGATTGAGGTAAGTAGTTTTTAATCGTGCAACCAATCTAATGATCTAAAGTCATGAAAATACATTTGAGTTGCGGATCAACAAAGTCATCAATGAGTAACATAACTGGAGATAAGAGTAACTGCAGATGTGTTAGAATCTTGAGCAAAACACAAAGGGCTGGAGAAGGGACAGGGTCAGGCAACATCTGGAGGAAATGAACAGATGTTCGGGTCAGGACCTTTCTTCAGGTTGGTCTGTGTTCATAACATAACTAGTTTGAAGAGCTGAATAACCAACTTTTCCTGTGGTTTTTATTATTTGGCCATTGCTAATTCTATTACTCAAATATTAATTTTGTTATTTCTACAAGCTGGTTTAAAAACTGACTAACATTACCTTTATTTTATTAGGAATTTCTGCTATCTCCTGTTATTCTCTTCGTGCTGTTGTAAATGGATTTGAGTTTAAAGAAGGAACAGGTGTCAGCAAAAAGGAGGCCAAATATAATTGTGCTGAAATTGCATTGAAACAACTCTATCAACAGTTGCGGTTGTTTACTTCGAGCGGTAAGGAACCTCTCTCTATTGGAGTGATATAGCATTGCTTATAAAATTGTCTCAATATCCTTTGTATTTGGATCATGCCTGATTAAAGTAAATCCTGTCTAAAGGGTCGTGCAGATAAACCCATTAAATAGCACTTTCTCCCAGTAGCTGGGTCCCCATTTGATTGTGTCTTTAAAGAACACTGCTCATAATAATTGAATATTCAGGTGTTTCTCATCAGAAATATTGCAAATGATTGTGGTAATAATCGCATTTTCTGATGTGTTTTATATTTTAATTCCTGTTGGGGAGGGGGGTTGAATCAGGAAATCAATTTTACAGATAATGTCTGTATCCAAGAAGGTAGGGGGCATGTGATGAGACACTATTAAGCAAAAATGCTTAGAGAGCAAGGAGGGAAGAGACAAAGACTTTAAGACTTTTGCCTCCATCACAGTGAGGAGGTGTCTGGTGAACTCGCTGTGGTGGATGTTAAATTTGTGTTTAATGTGTGTTTTGTTATTTTATTATATGTATGACTGCAAGGCAACAAAATTTCGTTTAGACCGAAAGGTCTGAATGACAATAAAGGATACTTTGATTTTGACTTTAAGAACTTGCCCTCCTCCCATCTAAACTAACCTAAACATGCCTTCCCCCAAGTGACAATGTACATTATTATATCCTGTTACTTTTCACAAAATCACAATTTTTAACAGTAGACCAGTTTAAATTGCCCCAACAAGTATATATGCCATCTAAAGTTCAGATTTGATCATCTCGTCCATAGAATATAACACATTTTCTTTGCCTGTGATTTTATATCTTGCACAAAATATTATACCCTTTAGCAGTGCACTGAGGATGGCTTGATTGTATTCATGTATCGTCTTTCCTTTGACTGGATGGCACATACAAGCTTTCACTCTTCCTTGGTACACATGACAATAATAAACTAAACTGTATAATCACATAATGCAAGTACAGTTGCTACCTTACAGCTCCAGATACCTGGCTTCCCATCTGATCTTGGGTGCTGTGTGTGTGTGTGTGGAGTTTGTGCAGGTACTCGCATAACACATGGACAAATAGTGGATGAAATTTAGTAGAGAATTGTGAAGTGATATATTTTGGCAGAAAAAAAGAATAATTCTTCATTGGAATCCTCCATTCACCTACCTTAATTCACGCTTCCCCTTTTAATATTCTTCAAAATGTAGATCTATCTGCATCTTATGCGGAACTTGAGTTGGTGCACTGGGATGGAAAGTTTAGTTATCAAGAGGATTGCACATTAGGAATGTGCCATTCCATTTAAACTAATTTGTACAATATAGAAACATATAAAATGATCTTATAGAAACATATAACATTCTTAGGGGACTCGACAGGCTAGGTGCAGGAAAAATGTTCCCGATATTGGGGGAGTGCAGAATCAGGGGGCGTCGCAGTTTAGGAATAAGGGGTAGGCCATTTAGGACTGAGATGAGGAAAAACCTCTTCACCCAGAGAGTTGTGAACCTGTGGAATTCTCTGCCACAGCAGGTAGTGGAGGCCAATTCACTGAATGTTTTTAAGAGAGAGTTAGATATAGCTCTTAGGGCTAACAGAATCGAGGGATATGGGAGAAGGCGGGAACGGGGTACTGATTTAGGATGATCAGCCATGATCCTATTGAATGGCGGTGCTGGCTCGAAGGGCTGAACGGCCTCCTCCTGCACCTATCTTCTTATTGATGTGCTACAATGTTGAGAACTCTGCTCTATCATTCCCTTCGCTCTATTTATTGTACTTGAGTTTGAACTGGTTATATATATGTCTGGTATAGCTGACCTGTTTGGATAGCATGCAAAACAAAGCCTTTCACTGCACCTTGGTACATATGACAATAATAAACCTAAACCTAGATTTAAAGCAATGTGTGCAAGGGCTGAATAGGGATTTTAAAATTGCTCCGTTGTTTTGGCTCTTTCACAGGCATCCAATTGGTGACATGGAGCAAATGTATTTAAAGAGTATCAATTGACTTCTACATTGTGTGGCAGAGTCGTATCTTTCAAAGGCTAGCAGCTGTCGTTTACATACACAGAAATTGCCAGTGTAAACAATCTGGATTATTGCAGTTATTTGTGAATGAAGTGATGTTTGCTCATAAATAAGGAGTGGCAATAGTCTTCTCAAATTAGGGATTTTTAAAAGCTGCTTTAATCAATCAAAGATTAAATATGTTCAGTAGCTTTACATAATTAAAAAAAAAATCAGATTGAATCAATTATCGGCCCTCATTTTAATGTGAAATTGGGTATGGCAGGCATCCGATTTGGGGAAAACAAATTTGAAAAGGAAGGGGTAGCCAGTTTTAACATACAAATCTAATTATCAATGACAGAATCAAGCTTGATCTGCTTATTTAAAGACCACCTTTGCTTGGCAACTTCTTTCCCCATGGCTGTCTCCTGCCAAAAGGGGCAAGTTAAAATCTCTCTTCCTGGAGATGCTATTTGGGTGTGTGCTGAAACGTTTGCGAGACCAAGCATAGGCTTGGCGATCATTTCGCTGAACACCTCTGCTCAGTCCGCGTAAACCTACCTGATCTCCCCCCCCCCCCCCCCCCCCCACACTGACCTTTCAAGTTCAAGTTCACATTTATTATCACATGCACCAATTGGTACAGTGAAATTTGGGTTACCATACAGCCATACGAATAAAAAAGAAAAGAACAACGCATGATAGAATGTAACATGAACATCCCCACACGTCGGAATCAACGTTTCCCACTGAGGGAAGGCAATAATGTTCAGTCCTCTTCCTCTTTGTTCACCCGTGGTCGGAGCCCTCCACAGTCGCTGCTACGGGCGGCCCGATGTTCAGGCCCTCTCGCCGGGATGATCGGAACTCTGACGTCGGAACGGAAGAACATTCTCAGTGGCTTGGAGCTCCGAATCGGCCACTTCCTACTTAAGACCGCGGTTCCCGAAGTCCACAGGCCGAGCTGGGCAGAGATTCAACACTGGTGGCTCTTGGCAAAGGGATCACCAGGACTCCGTGATGTGAAAGTCAGCGGCGCCCGTGGCTGGAAGCTCCGCAACCACAGGTCCACGATGTCAAAGCAGCAGGCCCAACACTCCGGAGCTTCAAACGGCAATCCACAGTAAGGCCCCGCAATGGAAAATCAGTGCTGCACCGCTGCTAGATGGTCTGGTTGATCTGCGGCAGGAAAGGCCGCGCCAATCCAGATGGTAGGCCGCGGGGGGGGGTGGGGGGGAACCATGACTTGACTTGACTTTTGGTTTCACCAGCAGTGTTTAACAGCAGTGTTTATATATAGTCCCCCCCCATTTTAGGGCACCATAATGTTTGGGACAGCAATGTCATGTAAATGAAAGTAGGCCTGTTTAGTATTGGTGCATATCCTTTGCATGCAATGACTGCTTGAAGCCTGCGATTCATGGACATCACCAGTTGCTGGGTGTCTTTTCTGGTGATGCTCTGCCAGGCCTGTATTGCAGCCATCTTTAGCTTATGCTTGTTTTGGGGGCTAGTCCCTTTCAGTTTTCTCTTCAGCATATAAAAGGCATGTTCAATTGGGTTCAGATCAGATGATTGACTTGGCCACTCAAGAATTGACATTTTTTTAGCTTTGAAAAACTCCTTTGTTGCTTTAGCAGTATGTTTGGGATCATTGTCTTGCTGTAGAATGAACTGCCAGCCAATTAATTTTGAGGCATTTGTTTGAACTTGAGCAGATAGGATGTGTCTATACACATCAGAATTCATTACGCGACTACCATCAGCAGTTGTATCATCAATGAAGATAAGTGAGCCAGTACCTTCAGCACCCATACATGCCCAGGCCATAACACCCCCACCACTGTGTTTCACAGATGAGGTGGTATGCTTTGGGTCTTGGGCAGTTCCTTCTCTCCTCCATACTTTGCTCTTGCCATCACTCTGATATAAGTTAATCTTTGTCTCATCTGTCCACAAGACCTTTTTCCAGAACTGTGGTTGCTCTTATTATTGGCAAACTGTAACCTGGCCATCCTATTTTTGCGGCTAACCAGTGGTTTGCATCTTGCTGTGTAGCCTCTGTATTTTTGTTCATGAAGTCTTCTGCAGACAGTGGTCATTGACAAACCCACACCTGACTCCTTAAGAGTGTTTCTGATCTGTCGGACAGGTGTTTGGGGATTTTTCTTTATTATAGAGAGAATTTGTCTGTCATCAGCTCTGGTAGTCTTCCTTGGCCTGCCAGTCCCTTTGCGATTAGTAAGCTCTCTTTCTTCTTAATGATGTTCCAAACTAATTTTGGTAAACCTGAGGTGTGGCTGATGTCGGTAATAGTTTTTTTTCTTGTTTCTCAGTCTCATAATGGTCTCTGATTTTCTTGGCACAACTTTGGTCCCCTTGTTTATGTAGCAATAAAAGTTTCCTAAGGTGATGTAAAGACTGGAGGGAAAACTTGGTGCTGAGACCTCGCTTATACCTGCATTAAGGAGGCATTTAAACACACCTGAGCAATTACAAACACCTGTGAAGCCATGTGTCCCAAACATTATGGTGCCCTGAAATGGGGAGACTATGTATAAACACAGCTGTAATTTCTACATGGTGAACCAAAATGTATAAAAAGGCCTTAAAATCTGACAATGTGCACTTCATCTGCATGTGATTTTTTATTTTCTATTACAAATCTCAAATTGTGGAGTACAGAGGCAAATCAATAAATGATGGGTCTTTGTCCCAAACATTATGGAGGGCACTGTATTCTGATATAATTAGTGGTGTAGATAGAAATTACCGAATTTCAGAATTTACTTTTCACGGAAATGAAAGTCCAGTCGATTGAAATGATTTACAGAGAAAGATGTTCATATAATTGCAAAGCAGACATGAAGAGAGTAAATTAGTCATTTGGACGAGTACATTAAAGGCAAATAAAAGAACTCTTCATTCATGTGACCAGAGTAAAAAGGTCTGCTTCCTTTGCAGGGGAATAGCAGGAACAGCTTTTTGTGTTATTCCATAACTGCACAGAAGAAAGCATATTGTAGATTTTAGTTTCATTTTTAAAGGAATCCTTTTCAAATTTATAATGTGTAATACATGTGTAATGTATTTATAATTTTTAATGTGTAATAATTTATAATTGATTGGAAAAAACATTGATTACACAACGTGGGAGGATATTATATTAACGAGTCTCCAGTTGTGTGGGGGCAGATTTTGTATACGATGGAAATGATTTTCTGATGCCATTATAATTGTTCAGTGAAAGTGTACATTTAAAGTATCTGCAGGATAAATCGGCGTGTTAACTGGTTTTCATGTACAAAGAATTGTCTTTACTGGCTTAACAAAAAACCTTTTACATTTTCTTCATGCAAGTATGGCTAAACTTAGATCAAGCTGCCCCAAAGGTGTTGATGGCCTGTGCTATGTTACTTCAGTCTGTGTTGTGAGAGTACTGCTGTATTTTGAGATTTTGACCTAGCAATGATGAATGAACAGCAGTTGTGTCCAATTTAGGATTGTGAGTGAGCCAGAATAAATGTTGTAGGAGACAGGACTTGTGCTACATTTGACCTTGTAAACATTGGCAGTTTGCATTTAAGAGATGCTACCAAAAAAATGAATTGCTGCAGTATATAACATAATGAACCGAGCATTATAAAATAAGTACTGGACATTGGTGAGAATAGCAGAAAAGCAGAATAATAGAGAATAGCAGAATAAAGAAAAACAAGCAGTTTCTATTTCCTATTTTCAGATTTGCAGTTTTCGGACTACAGTAAACTCTCGCTTTTACGGACCTCTTTCAAAGGGATTTTGGTTATAGCAGAAGCACATACCAACGGCTGACTGCACTGCCCCCGGATCATACCACTTCCCCACTGCATACTAGCCCCAGCTACTCGCACCACCTCCTGCCACTGGTAGGCCACGCCTGCCACTAACCAATACCTGCACTCTGGCTACCCACCGGTGACTCTGCCGATCGTTGCCTCTGCCCCGTCAAGTCATCTAGATACCAGCTCCAGAGTTGCTGCCTGACCTGCTGAATCACTCCAGCACTTTGTGCCCTTGTGTGTATTAACCAGCAACTGCAGTTGTTTGGGTCTACTACTTATATAATCATAATACTTAGTTATAGCGGGCAGTCGGCAATAACAGACACTATTGTCCAACCCCCATCCCCCATGGTTTGTTACAACAAGAGTTTACTGTACCTTGCTTTTCCAATCCAGCTGGTGGTAATGATGCATTTTTAGGAACAAGTGCCAAAGCTATTTGTATTGGATGTTGCAAGTAATTAGAGAGTATTTCTTCACACTCCAGAACCACCTACTACAGTAAATCAATAATTGGTACCTGTGGCAATTCAGTGCTAGACTGGTGCATTTTCTGGACTATTGCATATTAATCCTATTGATATATTTAATTTGCTTACGTTTGGTGTTATTGTACATAGAACAATGCACCACAGGAACATGGCCTATTATTATGTCATATGACACCAATTTACATTGCATATTTGACTGCATATTTACATGCTAGAATTCACAACTTGTTCATGTCTGTCAAAATGCTTCTTAAATGATACTCTCATATTTGCTTTCACCATTCCCCTTCAGACTAAAGAGTCCAGACCTGAAACATCGTCTATCTATTCCCTCCTGATCTGCTAAGTTATTCCAACACTTTGTATTCTTCTTTCTATAGCTAATACTAAAATCCAGCCAACATCCTGTTGAACCTCCTTTGCACCCTGTCCAAAACCTTAATATCCTTCTGTAATATGGAGATCAGAACTGCACATAATACTCCAAATGTGGCCTAACCAAAGTTTTATACAGCTGCAACATGACTTGCTGACCTTGTCTATACTGAGAAAGAACGGGTTAATATTTTGGGAGTATACTGTTATCATAACTGGGACAAATGTTTAGTAAAGATAGACTCAAAATGCTGGGAGTAACTCGGCGGGACAGGCAGCATCTCTGGAGAGAAGGAATGGATGACGTTTTAGGTCGAGATCTTTCTTCAGAGTTGAAATGTCACCCATTCCACTCCAGAGATGCTGCCTGGCCTACTGAGTTACTCCAGCATTTTGTGTCTATCTTCGGTGTAAACCAGCATCTGCAGTTCCTTCCCACACATTTAGGACGCTTGGAAAAATAGAGCATTAGAGAACAGCAAATGAAATACTCCAATTAAGGACATTAATGAGTGGAATATAACAGTGAAAGGTGACTTATCCTTCCAGTTGAAGGTAGACAAAAATACTGGAGAAACTCAGCGGGTGAGGCAGCATCTATGGAGTGAAGGAAATAGGCAACATTTTCATCACAGACTGATGTGAAGGTGGGGGGGGGGGGGGGGGGGGGGGGCGGGAAGAAGAAAGGAAGAGGCGGAGACAGTGGAGAGCTGAGAAGAGCTGAGAAGTGGAGAAAGCAGGGACTACCTGAACTCGATGGATCCGTGGCGTGTTCCCAGAGCAGACTGCCCAGCTTGATCGCCGACCTGGCTGGCTGGCGGTGAAGCCCTCCCAGTAGACTCCTCTCCTGCACGTCGGAACATCACCAGCTCCGCTGCCCCCGGGACAAGCCACCAGATTAGAGAAGTCAATGTTCTTACCGCTGGGTTGTAAACTTCCCAAGCGAAATATGAGGTGCTGTTCCTCCAATTTACGGTGGTCCTCACTCTGGCCATGGAGGAGGTCCAGGACAGAAAGGTCGGATTCGGAATGGGAGGGGGAGTTGAAGTGCTGAGCCACCGGGAGATCAGATTGGTTAATGCAGGTGTTGGGTGAAGTGATCGCCAACCCTACGTTTGGTCTCACTGATGTAGGTCATCTAGAGCAGCGGATGCAATAAATGAGGTTGGAGGAGGTGCAGGTGAACCTCTGCCGCACCTGGAAAGACTGATTGGGTCCTTGAATGAAGTCAAGGGGGGAGGTAAAGCGACAAGTGTAGCATTTCCTGTAGTTGCAAGGGAAAGTGCCAGGAGAGGGGGTGGCTTGGGTGGGAACGGACAAATTGACCAGGGAATTACGGAGGGAGCAGTCTCTGCGGAAAGCAGCCAGGGGAGGAGATGGGAAGATGTGGCCGGTGGTGGGATCCCGTTGGAGGTGGTGAAAATGTCGGAGGATTATTTGTTGTATGTGACGGCTGGTAGGGTGGAAGGTGAAGACAAGGGGGACTCTGCCCTTGTTCTGAGTGGCGGGATGGGGAGTGAGAGCAGAGTTATGGGGCATAGAAGAGATCCTTCCAGCTGAGGTCACTTATGGCTTCATAATTAATCTTTATTGCACTGCCTTGTCTGTTTACTTTCTGCTTCAAAATCTGCTCATTTTGTTATCCCATAGATTTTCCACCTCAATATTCATGAAATAACTGAAAATGTAAACGCAGACATGTCTGGTTCTCAGCTTTGACATTTAAAGTACTTCATATTTTTTTCATGGAGAAATATTATGCCCTTGTCAAATTTGAAAGAAATGGTCAAATTTGAACGTATGCAGTAAGTAGCCCAATTCCTCTGGACAAACGAGGTTTGGAATGACTCAACAGTGCGGCCAACTGGAACATGATGGTAATGCTGCTGTTCAAATAGCCAATAATTCAACTGCATCATTTAAAGGGGCTACTTTACTTAAATTGTGGCTGAAACATACCATGCAAAACATTGTTCCATTTCTAGTGTTTTTAATCATTTTATTCTTAGGAAGCAGCAAAGTTGGCATTCAACCGCTCCCTTAATCTTACTTAAGAAAGTAATTACAAAATTAAATAGTTGCAGTGCTACTTAAGAAGACGTTGCAGTGGTAGATCTGATGCCTCACAGCGCTAGAGACTGAGGTTCAAACCTGACCTCAGATGCTATCAGTGTGGAGTTTGTACGTCCTTCCTGTCACTGAGTGGGGATACTTTGGTTTCTTCCCACATCCCATAGACATACGGGTTTGTGAGGTTAATTGGATTCTGTAAATTGTAAATTGTCCCTGTTGTGTAGGATAGTGCGAGTGTATGGGTTGATCACTTGTTGTTCAGTGGATCAGAGGGCCTATTTCCATGCTGTATCTCTAAAACTAAAACTCCAAAATGAAATTCTAGATCGGAGAGCATCTGTGGATAGAAAGCTAACATTGTTAGATCAATGGCTATCCACTTACACACAACAACACTTATTGACATGTTGGAGTATGAATGATAGTTAAGCACTGATGAATGCTCGCTTGACAGCAGAGAGCCTTCTGTAGCTTTAAAATGGCTCCCCAATGTCACACCTGCATTAATTTATCTTTTTTTATTCCAACAGCACAACCTCCAGAAGTTGCCAAGTCATGTGCAAGATCCAGAGTGTTATCTGTGAGACGGCCACGTGTCCCAACTGGTAAGAACACTGGCAAGGAATCATTTTTAAGCTATGAAAATGTTTTTATTTTTTTTTAAGTGGTAAATCATTGCCAAATTATGTGGCAAACCAAATACGAGTTAAAATAAATGTAAACTCCTTTTTTTAATTTCAAGACTACTTCCTTGAAGGGATCGTGGATTAAATTGCTCTGATCAACAATTTGGTGGAGAGTTAAGTGGCCCGTCCCACTTTCACGACCTAATTCACGACCTTTCTTACTCGTGGACATTTTTCATCATGTTGAAAAAACTCCCCGACCTACTTGATGCCACGAGTACCTACGACCAGCATCATGACTTGCTACGACCTTGTGACGACCATGCTGCGAATACGAGTCAAGGGCGAACTCGGCAGAGGTCATGAACCGGGTTGTGAAAGTGGGACTGGCCCTTTACACACATGCAACTTTTCACCATCACCTCCCATTGCGAACAACATTGACCACCCCTTCCCCAGCACATTTTCCTGCCATCAACTTAATGTTCCTTCCTCAATGCATCAATGGAAATGCATCAATCATTAGGTCTAATGGATTTGGAGCTCTTTGAACTTGGGTTTGTCACCACCACCACCCCCTCTACTTTATTTGTGGCTTTGGTTCTAATTTCTTGCTGTAGGATTCTATCTTCTAGAGAGAGCAAGCCTCATCTGGCAACTATTTCTCTAATTTTTGAGAGGGTCTCTACCCTCTCAATGGCTGTTTGTATGTATGATGTTCAATAATAAAAAGTTCCACCAAAAGGCAAGGTATTGTCTAGGCAAAGTGCAGCCTAGTATTGGTCTCGACCCTAAACCTCACCCATTCTTTCTCTCCAGAGATGCTGCCTGTCCCACTGAGTTACTCCAGATTTTTGTGTCTTATTTTCTAATACTAGTAAATTCCCTCGTTAGCAAGGAAACTGCCGTGCATATAAAGTAACCTTTAATGCAAGAAACTGGGAGGGGCTTAGATTAGTAGATGTTATGTTAGATAAGAGATTTGGTGTAGAGGTACAGAATAGAAACGGGTCCATTAGCCCAACAAGTCCACGCCAATTGACCCATTCACACTCGCTAATTTTGCATCCAATCCCTACTCATTTGGGGTAATTCAGAGGCCAAATAACCTGCAAACATTGAAGTCTGAAGAAGGGTCTTGACCCGAAACGTCACCCATACCTTCTCTCCAGAGATGCTGCCTGTCCCGCTGAGTTACTCCAGCATTTTGTGTCTGTCTTTGGTTTAAACCAGCATCTGCAGTTCCTTCGTATGCAAATCTTTGGAATGTGGGAGGGAACCAGAGGAAACCCACATGGTCACAAGGAGAATGTGGAAATTCTTCATAGATAGCACCGAAGTTCAGGGTCGAATCATGGTCTCTGGCACTGCATGGCAGAAGCTCCACCAGCTGCTCTGAAATCTTATTTTAGTGCGAGCGCCTCGGTGAATCTTACGGGGTAAGTAAAAAAACATTGAGCAGTGGTATTTCACCGGCAGCCCCGGAGAGCCTCATATTTATTCTGCACCTTTCGTGTCTCTTCACAGATATTTGTTGGATTTTTTTTAAAAAGCACTGAATCCAAACATGCTCTTGTTTCCAATAAGAACATTTGCATTTAGTAAGGTTTGATCTCATGCAGATCAGTCAGTCCTCCCTGGCACACATTTGTTTATATCAATTCATTTTTGCTGCCTGCACAAAGTTAAGGCACAATAGAACAAAAGAGATATGTAGGAGTACACCATCCAACCAACCGTGCCTTCTTCACTGTTCCCGTGATATTGACTGATTTTTTTTTGGTTACCTCAGTACCACTTCCCTGCACTAATCTCATATCCCTTAGTTACTTTATTGTTTAAAGCTTATCAATCTCTGTCTTGAATGCACTTGGCAAAAGCTCTCTACAGGCCTCCTGGGTAGAAAATTCTAAAAAAATGATTACTGGTATTAGTAGACAGCATTGTCAGCATTAAATAGATATTAGAGCATATCATCCATTGCAGTTTCTTGTCAGGTACTAGAGATTGCAGATGCTATAACCCAGAGCAGAACAAACAGCTGGAAGAATGCAGCAGGGCAGGCAGCATCTCTGGAGGCAAAGGAATTGTTTGGGTTGAGGCTGTGCATCAGGTCTGAGCGTAAATGGGAGATAGCCAGTGTCAAGGGGGGAGGGGGAGGGGGATGGATGAGTGAAGGGCAGGCAAATAATGGATGATTCAGATGAGAAGGGAGTTAATGGGCAATGGAGCCCGGTAGGAGAGGGGGAGATGGTGACAGAGGCTGCAAAATGGGTAAAGATGGTGACAAAAGGGCTGCAGATTATGGAATTTGATGAAAAGATGAGTAGAACCAAATAAAGGAGGGATGGTGGCATGTGGAAACATGGGGAAGAAAATAGAAAGTAATTCAACAGGTTCCTAGTAAACATTTTCCCTCTCACCTTAAACTTGGTTATCTGGTTCTTGATTCCCTTACCCTGGTTAAAAGACACTGCATTCACCCTATCAATTCCCTCGTGATTTTATACACTTCAATAAGATCAACTTTAGCCTCCTGTGATCAAAGGAATAAAGTCCTGGCTTGTTCAATCTCTCCCTATAATTCGGACCCTTGAATCCTGGCAACATCCTTATCAATCTTCTCTGCACTCTTTCCAGCTGAATAATATCCTTCCTATAGTAGGGTGACCAAATCTGAATACAATACTCCAAATGCTGTACAACTCTAGCACAACGCACCAACTTCTATACAGTATCATGACTGATGAAGGCTAATGTACCAAGAGCCGCCTTTACCACCCTATCTAGTCGTAGGTACTCGTGGCATCAAGTAGCTCACGGCGTTTTTTCAACATGATGAAAAATGTCCACGAGTAAAAAAGGTTGTGAATTAGGTCTTAAAAATGGGACAGGCCCTTAAGGCTCTAGTTTGTAGTGGCACAGAGGACAGTGGATTGCATGGGATGCAATTTTTTTGGACGAGAATTTTAACTCCAGCTACTTCAAGCAAATGCAACAGACCTCATAACATGACATTACATAGATTCACCCCAGCATGCTGTCCAACAAAAAAAAAAAGTTTTTTTTCTCTTTCTCCTTTTTAATAACCACAAACATTGTTTTCTCCTTTCACAGGAGATGCCGGATCTGCTGATTTTTCACAGCAATTTCTGGTTGTTATTTCAGATTCCCCGCATTTGCAGTTTTTTAGATTCTCTAACACAGAGTAGGAAGTGTTGACACATTTGAACTGCAGAATGTGGGATCACACCTGCTGCTTAGTAACCAATAAATAAAATTAATGTCAATAGAAGACATGGAGAATCTGAGAATGTGTAGAGAATATGTGTGAGAATGTGCAAGGCATGATTAAGTTTGCAAGTGACACTAAAGTAGTGGTATCATAGACAGGGAAGGTGGTTATCAAAAATTACAGCAGGATCCTAATCAGCTGGGCAAGTGGGCTGAACAATGGCGAATGCAGATAAGTGTGATGTGTTACATTTGGGAAGTCATATCAGGGCAGGACCTTCACAGTGAATGGTATTTTTCTACAGACTGATCTTCTACTAATTGACATCCTCTTGCAGCAGTATATTTTCCTTTTGGCCTGTGAGATGACATGGGAAGATGAGGAGTAATAACTTTGTGGGAATTCCAAAATATTTAAATGAAATAATTTCTTAAAGTTTATAATTTCTTTCTTACTAAACCTGATTATTGAATGCCATCCCTTTTGATTTATTTCAGAGAATCTGGTCATTCATCCTATCCGTTGTGCAGCAATTAGCAGTTGCATGTTAAACATGCTCGTAGAACATCTACCAAAATACAAAAGCTCTAAAGGGACCCTGGCTGCTTTCATAGTGGAGAGAGGTAAGAATGTGGCACTTGATTATGATGGAAATCTGAAGTTCGAGAGCATAAAATAAGAATTGCTCTTCCCTCTTTTTTTTTAAACAATCTGTCATTAAATTTAACATCCGTTGTTGGAAGGAAATAGTAAATACTGGGAATTTAGTTATCATCTGCAGTGAGAGAGAAACACAAAGAAGAATGGTCCCAACCTAAAATGTCACCTTTTACTGAATTAGATGTGCCAGCAATGCAGGAGTGGGGCAAAATCCAAAGGCAGGAGCAAGATGGAATACTCTGTTTGAATGAGTGCAGCTCTGACAATGCAATACCTCTACTCCATCCAGGACAAAGCAGCCTGCATATTGGCAACCCATCTGTCATCCTGAACATTTGTTCCCTGGCCAAGTATTTGCTTTGGCTACTGTGATATCACCTCCCAAATCTATGGCAGTGCTGGTGAATGTCACCAGATTCTCCTCCCAAGTTACACACTTTTCTGACATAGAAATAAATCATATTCTTCAAGTTCGTTAAGGGCTTGGACACACTAGAGGCAGGAAACCTGGTCCCGATGTTGGGGGAGTCCAGAACCAGGGGCCACAGTTTAAGAATAAGGAGTAAGCCATTTAGAACTGAGACGAGGAAACACTTTTTCTCACAAAAAGTGGTGAGTCTGTGGAATTCTCTGCCTCGGAGGGCGGTGGAGGCCGGTTCTCTGGATACGTTCAGGAGAGAGCTAGATGGGGCTCTTAAAAATAACAGAGTCAGGGGATATGGAGAGAAGGCAGGAATGGGGTACTGATTCAGCCATGATCACATTGAATGGCGGTGCTGGCTCGAAGGGCCAAATGGCCTACTCCTGCACCTATTGTCTATTTCTCGACCCAAAATGTCATCTGTTCCTTTTCTCTGTTTGATCCGCTGAATTACTCCAGCTTTTTGTGTCTATCTTCGATTTAAACCAGCATCTGCACTTCCTTCCTACATATTTTATCATTGCTGTGTTTAAATTCTGGAACTCACAGTGGAAGTAGTTTCAAGAGAATGGCTCTCCACTCCCCAAAATAAATTTTAATCGCTGATTTTAAATACTGATTTTGCCAGTGACACACAGATCCCCAAAAGTGAATAAACATAGCTTGTGTGCAGAAACTGGCCATTTTGTCCAAATGATCTTGGCGCCCACAATGATCCCTAATGTTACTACATCGAGCTCTGTTCATGTAACTTGCAATTTGGAGAAGCATAAATATCGATAATCTGACTGGGGGGGGGGGGGGGGGGATCTTTGGGAATCGGGAAGAAGGCACAGGAGGCTGTTCAGGAACAGCTTCTTCCCTGCAGCCATTAGGTTATTAAACACTACAACCTCCAAATAAGCTCTGAACTACATAGATTAATATTGCACTATCATTGTTTGTTTGTTGTATGTGTGTGTATATATATATATATGTTGAATGTTATATACTGTTGTGTGTATATATATATATGTGTGTGTGTGTGTGTATGTATATATGTGTGTATATATATATATATATGTGTGTGTGTATATATATGTGTGTGTGTGTATATATATGTGTGTGTGTGTGTGTGTATATATATATATATATATGTGTGTGTGTATGTGTGTGTGTGTGTGTGTACATATATATTTATATATATTTATATAATATATTTATATATATATATATATATATATTATATATATTTCAACAGTGCAATGCATTAACCAAAGTATGAAGGGTGTCAACCCGAAACATCCCCCATTCCTTCTCTCCAGAGATGTGCCTGTCCCGCTGAGTTACTCCAGCATTTTGTGCCTGTCTTTAACTACGGTATAGTTATCCATGCTAAAGAAAGGAATAGCTTTAATTTTTAGACTCCGTATGAAGTGGTCTCAAGCCATCTATACTGCTCAATCAATGCAGAATATTTATTTCTGCTTCAGCGAGAATATTTCAATCTGTACTTCAAAATTATGTTCTTTCCTGCCATTGATTTTGGCTCCGCAGTGACAGAAGATTGCAGCAACGAGACTGGTGAACAGTATGAAGTTGTTGCTTTAGGAACAGGAGACTCTTGCTACAGCGGTTGGATGTGTTTTGATGGCCGTTTACTCCATGACTGTCACGCTGCAGTGATTGCAAGAAGAGCATTGCAAAGGTAATGACGCGGAAAGTTTGTTTAAGTGTGTATACATGGTGTCATGAGATCTCCATCTCCTGTCTTCAGTACACTCAGTGTTCCACTATATGGAACATTTGCAAGTAGTTCATCCATATGCAGATGGACAAAAACAGTGGCATTCTGGGGAGACTGGAACGAGGCAAGCCTGATCCCTTGGAATGGAACTGAGGGAAGATTGGAGAAATTTAATGGGCTTGGTTGTAACAGGTTCATTAACATGTGAAAATAAAATATGTAAAAAAGATGAATTCAAAACCAAGTGCCCCAAAGCGACATATAACCATGTTTTCCAGAGATGCTGCCTCAGTTGCTAAGTTACTCCAGCACTTTGAGTCTGTTTGTGTATTAACCAGCATCTGCAGTTCTGTTTCTACATTTTGCATTTTGACTGTTCCAACTGCAAAATCTCCTCGAGCTACTCGTACTTTGAAGAAGTTCTCCTCTCTCCAGGAGTTCTGTGAGTTCCATGGAGTTATCTCAGTGTTACCCTCTGATTCCTGCTGCTCTCCATCCTTTGTCCTGCCTCTCCCCTTTCCCCGCTTTCTTCCCCCCCCCCCCCACACAATCAGTCTGCAAATGGGTCCCAACCCGAAACATATTCTCCAGAGATGCTGCCTGACCTGCCGAGTTACTCCAGCAGTTTGTGTCCCTTTTGTAACAGTTTCAAGCGAGCAAAAGGCAAATTTAGGATTGACGATGAGAAATGTATCGATAAGCATCATGGACTATGTTTATTAATTTAAGGGACGTTCTCCCCATGACCACTTTGGTTTTCTCTGAGATCTTCTGTTTCCTCCTACTTTCCAAAGCCGTACATGTTTGTTGGTTAATTGGCTTGGTATGTGTAAATTGTCCCTGGTGTGTGTAGGATAGTGTTAATGTACTGGGATCGCTGGTCGGTGCGGACCCGGTGGTCCAAAGGGCCAGAACACTGAGGAAGGCCCATCTGCCTGCTAAACTGCTGGAGTCTTTCTACCGCTGTTCTGTAGAAAGCATACTGACTTACTGCATAACTGCCTGGTTTGGGAACTGTTCAGCAGCTCTGACAGAGGGTGATAAAAACTGCCCAGGGTATCATTGGACTCCCCCTGCCCCCTCTGGAGGACATTTACCACTCCAGATGCTGCAGCAGGACCTGTAATATCGTGAAAGACATTACACATCCTTGTCACCACCTGTTCACACTGCTGCCGTCAGGAAAAAGGTACAGGTCGCTAAAGTCACGCACTGCCAGACTAAAGAACAGCTTTTACCCGTCAGCAGTCTTGGAACTGAACTCTGTCTCGGGAGCGGGTTATGGGGAAGGAGGGGGGGGTGGGAGACAGTTAATTTATGTTAATTTATGTAAATGTGAATCCATGGGTGGGGTTTGGGGAGGGAGGGAGTGTAAAAAGTATGAGTATGTGAATGTTTGAAGTTCTTTTTATATGGAGAGACACAGTAATCTCGTTGTATATAACACATGCAATGACTATAAAGCATTCTGACTCTGATTCTGATTCTGTTTCTCTAAACTGAACTTTCCCAGCATTAAGCTTTTCAAATATCAACGAAAGCACAAACCGGGGATCAAATTTGGAATATGTCCGCTCCCGATATCTTGCTTTCACAACTCGCTGCATCAGTCTGAAGTTTGATTTCCTTTTCAAGACCACTTTTTATTATTGTGGAGAAGTTTAATGAAAAGGCTATAAAATCATTGTTTTTAATTTTATTTTTTTATATTTATTAGAAGCAAATGTACAAGAGTAAAACAAACGGCATATAAAATTATACAGTTATTGTACAGCTTCAATTTTGACTTTTTAGCTTTGAATTAGAAGAAAAGAAAAGAAAGAATAAGTGAGATGTGTAAAGATAGGACCCCTAGACTACCAACGTAGTGTAGCCAAAGAGTGGGGTAAAAGAAGGAGAGAAGAAAGAAATAGAGGGGGGAAAAAAGAACAAAAAGAGAGAGATAAGTGGTGATATACCTGCCTCTCGTCCCTCCCCACCCCATCATTGTTAAATATACTCGGGGTCAGGTAGCATATGGAGACATTTGTGGGTAATCTTTCAGATCTGTTACAAACATTTCATCAAAATGTATAATTTGCAAGATTTAATTTTAGATTTCCTGTGCTATTTATTTCTGGATAGAGGTTTTGTGATTGTTGTAAGACAGCATTGTGATGGTGCTTTTTCATTTTGCAGATATTTGTTTAAGCAGCTCCTCCTATTCTGCAGCAATAATCCTGCGTGTTTAGAAAAGTGCATCTTCTGCAAGTCTTCAGAAAATGATTTCCTCTCCCTAAAGCACAATATATTTCTCCATCTCTATCTCAGCAGTGTGCCGAAGGGGGCTGCTCGAAGCATTCTTATGTAAGTGCTTTAAAGTAATCCTCTTACAATTCTACTACAGATGCTTAATGCTCTGGTTTATTGAGTCCGTTTCAAGTCAGTAGATGTTCATTTATCACAAATGTGGACAAGAATGTTGACATATAATTTGGTTTCAAAGGTATTTTATTATCACGTTTACAATTAAGGTACAGTGATATTCGAATTACCATACAGCCATACTAAAAAAAAAGCAACAAGACAGACAACTACATAAAAGTTAACATAAACATCCACAACAGTGGATTTCCCACATTCCTCACTGTGGTGGAAGGCAATAAAGTCCAATCTTCTTCCCCTATTCCCTTTGGAAACAAAATACATGAGTTGCAGGGATAAAGTTGATAGTCTTAATAAGCAGTCATGTTATCATCTTGCTAGATCTATGGTGTCAGTAATTTTTTAATTTTTTTTACCCTGCTTTGAATTTACGTCGATGAATAATCTTCGCAGGGACCCTGTGCCATACCGAAATCCTGAGATGAGACTTCACATTCATTCGAAAGGCTCTATCATGCCAGCAGCAATCTGTCGCCCAAGTGTGACCACAACCCATGTCTGCTGCATGTCCGCCAGCGATAAGCTGAGCAGATGGATGGTGCTCGGAGTCCAAGGCGCCCTCCTCAGCCACTTCATCAAACCTTTATATATCACCAGCATTGTCATTTGTAAGTACAGCAGTGTTCATCTGCAGAAGTCGTCTTTATTAGTTGGGGAGGGGAAATGTTTAACTATGTCCAAAACTATGTTTTCTGTAAATTGTCCCTTGTATGTAGGGTAGGGCTAGTGTATGGGGATCGCTGGTCGGTGTGGACTTGGTGGGCTGAAGGACCTGTTTCCGCGCTGTATCTCTAAACTATACAAAAATGATGAAGTTCCCTCTTTGTGAGTTTTTAGTGCAAGAAAGTGAAAAAATAAACTGGAGCTGGTCGTGTCACTCCTGGTGTTCACTCCACCCTTCAGTCAGACCATGGATAATCTTGAACCGGCTTCACTTCCCTGCACCCGCCCTGTGCTTTGATTCTATTAATATCCAAAAATCTATCAATATCTTAATTTCCACAGTCCTTATGGGTAGTGAATTCCACCTCTGGCTGACAAACTTTCTTTCACCTCAGTCCTAAATGGCTGATGCCCTTATTTTGAGACTGACACCAGGTTCTAGATACCTCAGGTGGAGATAAAGATGATCCCTGCATCCAGCCTGACAAGTAATGCAATCATTTTATGTATTTCATTGAGATTTCCTCTCTTTCTTCTAAAGTTGTGGGAGTTTGCGCCCAGTCTGTTTCATCTCTCATCAAGCATATCTGCCAGTAAGGGATGTTTCGGGTTGAGACCCTTCTTCAGACTGCTGAAGAAGGGTCTCGACCCGAAACGTCACCCATTCCTTCTCTCCAGAGATGTTGCCTGTCCCGCTGAGTTACTCCAGCATTTTTTGGAAACCTTTGATTTAAAACAGCATCTACAGTTCCATCCTACACAAGAATATCCTTCCTTTGATAGAGAGACCAGATATGTACACAATATTCCAGGTGCCGACTCGCCCAGAATCTAACCACATTATGATAAGATCATATTACTTTTGTATTCAAAACTTCTTCAAATAAAGGGCAACGTTCTATTTGTTTTCCTTATTACTTGCTATACCTGCATGTCAACTTTCAGTGATTTCCGTTGAATGAGACGCAGGTTTAGTTCAATTTCTCACTATTTAAAAAAAAACAAAAAACGATTCTATTCTATCCAAAATGGTGAATTTACACAGTTCCATGTTATATCTGTCCAGTCCTCACACATTCACTTTGCTTTGCTATATCCCCATGAACAACCCCAGCCCCCTCACAACCTGCACTGCCACCTAATTTGAGATGATCAGCTCACTTGAAAACATTACAACTGGTTCCGTCCTGTCATAAGTGACGAGCAGAATTAGGTCACTTGGCCCATCGTCTACTCTGTCATTCAATCATGGCTGATCTACATCTCCCTCCTAACCACATTCTCCTGCCATCTCCCCATAACCCTGACATCCATATTAATGAAGAATCTATCTCTGCCTTAAAAATATCCATGGACCTGGCCTCCACAGCCTTCTGTGGCAAAGAATTCCACAGATTCACCACCTGCTGACTAAAGAGATCCCTCCTCATCTCCTTCCTAATGGTACGTCCTATAATTCTTAAGCTTCGGCCTCTAGTCATGGACTTTCCCACTAGTGGAAACATCCTTTCCACACCCACTCTATCCAAGACTTAAACTATTCGGTACGTTTCAATGAGGTCCACCCTCAGCCTTCTAAACTCCAGCGAGTACAGGGCCAGTACTGACAAACACTCCTCACTCAACCCACTCATTCCTGGGATCATTCTTGTAAACCTCCTCTGGACCTTCTCCAGGACCATTACATCTTTCCTCAGATATGGTGACCAAATATATGGGTAGATATATTTATTCGGTCAAAGGGTGGCGAATCTTTGGAGGCCGTCAATGGATATTTTGAAGGCAGAGGTTGACTGTTTCTTGATTAATAAGGGTGTCGGGGATTATGGTGATAAGGAAGGAGAATGGGATTGAGAGAGAAAGATGGATCAGCCATGAATGAATGGTGGAATTGACTTGATGGGCTGAATAGCCTAATTTAGTTTAGTTTAGAGATACAGTGCGGAAACGGGCGCTTCGGCCCACCGGGTCCGCGCTGACCAGCGATCCCCGCATATTAACACTATCCCACACCCACTAGGGACAATTTTTACATTTACCAAGCCAATTAACCTACAAACCTGTAACTGTTTTGAGTATGGGAGGAAACCGAAGATCTCAGAGGAAACCGAAGATCTCGGAGAAAACCCACGCAGGTCACGGGGAGAACGTACAAACTCCATACGAACAATTCTGCTCAATAACTTATCAGCATGCAAGTGAGTGAATGCCGGATTTTTAAAAAGTAACTTTATCAATTGAATTTGAATACTTCTCTGTGTTTCCAACTCAGCTGACCAATTTCATACCTTGACTATCGTCACAAAAGCCATCAACCAACGGGTGGATGAGAGTTTGAATGAGAAGCTCCCTTCCCCATTCACAGCGATGAGGGCACATTTCTCCCACTGCAGTGGAGAAGAATCAGAGGAAGTAGAAGCTCTTTACAAACTGAGCATTAACTGGTGTTGGGGCGATAGCTCTGTGGAAATAGTAGATGGAGCAACAGGAAAGATCACGGAAGAGTAAGTCTACAGCAGTTCCTTTTTTTTTTTCCTGAAGTAATTGTTTAAACTTAAAATCTACAATCTCTAAATGTCATGTAATTGGGGCAGAAATTGCAGTTCTTTGCAGTTAGTACTCGTATCGCATGGTGTTATTGTGGATTGTCATATTTGTTTAGTAATCAAAAAGATCTCTTAACTTTTTTTTAGAGATACAGCATGAAAACATGGCCTTCAGCCCACTGAGTCGGCACCAGCCAGCGATCCCCGCACATGTACACTATCCTACAAACACTCAAATTTACACTCGTATAAAGCCAATTAACCTACAAACCTGTACGTTTTTGGAAAGTGGGAGGAAAACGAGGATCTCTGAGGAAACCCACACAGTCACAGGGAGAAAGTTTAAACTCCATACAGACAGCATCTGTGATCAAACCCAGGTCTCCGGCGCTGTAAGCCAGTAACTCTACTGCTGTGCCCTCTGTGCCAGAAATGTGGTGACTCGGTGGCCAACTTTAAGGGCAGCACAGTTGCTCGCTGGTCAGCATGGAATCAGTGGGCCGAACGGCCTGTTTCCGTGCTGTATCTCTAAACTAAGCCTGTTGCTGAAGCCTCATTAACTACATGGAGTAATGTATATATTGATTTCTCAAGCACATTACCGAGCACTTCCATCTCATTCAGTTCACAATAACATGCAGTCACATTGGCTCAGCGATAGAGTTGCTGCCTTACAGCGAATACAGCGCCGGAGACCGGGGTTTGATCCCGAACACAGATGCAGTCTGTATGGAGTTTGTATGTTCTCCCCGTAACCTGCGTTAGTTTGCTCCGGTTTCCTCCCACATTCTAAAGACGTATAGGTTTTTAGGTTACTAGGCTTAGTAAAATTGTAAATTATCCATAGGGTTAGGGTTAGTATGCAAGGATAGCTGGTCCCGCAGACTTGGTGGGCCAAAGGGCCCGTTTCCACACTGTATCTCTAAACTAAAGACTGTAATGCCTAGGTGACGTCTGTTGATTTAACAGGATTGGATGCAAAAACAAAGACCTAGGTAGACATGATGTGATTATTGATTGATTGAAGTGTCATTGGAATGCATTTTTATCTGGCTGCATCTAGAACCTATAGTGCTCTCTGCATCTAGGATTGACCGAGACAACTTGGTGTTTCTTCTGGATTATTATTGCTAAACCAAAGATGAACTGGGTACCTTGTGATAATGTCCTAATCTTCAACACAGTAACACAAGAAAAAAGATGAACAGATTAGCACAGCTTGTAGATGGCTGGGACTGTGAGCCAGCAATTATTTTCAATCTTCATCTCCAGTGCTGTCTGCATGGAATTGGCAGCTTCTCCCTGTCCATGCAAGATTTCCCATTGGTTTGTTTTCCCCTCCCATCCTAATAATGTGTGTTGGCATGTTAATTATCCACTATAAATTGATCCTGGTATGCCAGTAAATGGAAAAATCAGGAGGCTTGATGGGAATGTGGGGAGAGTTTAAATGGATGTAGGATTGATGTCAATGGGTGCTTGATAGTCACTGCAGACTGGATGGGTCTTTCCCCATGGTTTACGACCCCTATAATCATGTGCATTTCTTAAGGATAAGGGGGAAATCCTTTAAAACCGAGATGAGAAGAACTTTTTTCACACAGAGAGTGGTGAATCTCTGGAACTCTCTGCCACAGAGGGTAGTTGAGGCCAGTTCATTGGCTATATTTAAGAGGGAGTTAGATGTGGCCCTTGTGGCTAAGGGGATCAGGGGGTATGGAGAGAAGGCAGGTACGGGATACCGAGTTGGATGATCAGCCATGATCATATTGAATGGCGGTGCAGGCTCGAAGGGCCGAATGGCCTACTCCTGCACCTAATTTCTATGTTTCTATGTATAAGAATGTATGTTGTGCAGAGTTGGAAATCGGTACTGACTTGTGACATGTACTGAATTTCACTTTAAGACTACTTTAAAGTAATCTGCAATCTACATTTTAGAAACTTAATGTGGAGGATTGCTGAAACTTACAGAATGGCAAATCCTCTAATATTAACGCTTGTATGAAAGGCATGTTTTATTAAGTTTGTATTTCAGAAAGTTAATTTCTGTATTTGTAAAACAAAAACCTCAATGATTGATGAATAAGAATACCTTGATAAAGTGATCATTGAGCAATATAGGATAGCTGTTTCTAATTTCTAAGTGAGTTTAGCTTTAAATTGTTTCTCCATACTACCTTAGTTCCCCTTTTAAGAACGGAATCAACAGTGCCAGTCGTTTGTGCAAGGCTGCCATGTTTTGGTCCTTTCAACGTTTAGCAAAAGCAATGGATAGACCAGAGTTACTGGAGTGGTCAACATGTCATGAAGCCAAGGTAAACCGATTTCTAGTGTTCGCAGAGGAACAGCTACAGCATTACACTTAAGTATTTAAACAAACAGAAAATGAATATTTTTGAAGTGAAGGAAAAGACAAGAATCCATAATCAAGGGGGAGACTTGATAGAGGTCTTTAAAATGATGAGAGGGATATACAGAGTTGACGTGGATAAGCTTTTTCCATTGAGAGTAGGGAAGATTCAAACAAGAGGACATGATTTGAGAATTAAGGGACAAAAGTTTAGGGGTAACATGAGGGGGAACATCTTTACTCAGAGAGTGGTAGCTGTGTGGAATGAGCTTCCAGTGGAAGTGGTGGAGGCAGGTTCAATTTTATAATTTAAAAATAAATTGGATAGGTATATGTACGGGAAAGGAATTGAGGCGTTATGGTCTGAGTGCAGGTAGATGGGACTAGGTGAGAGTGTGTTCGGCACGGACTAGAAGGGTATATAAAACCCATATATTGTAGTGCAGAATAACATTGCCTGGAACTTCACAAGTGCAATACCGGTTCCGTTTGAAAAATCTGTACTCATTTTTCATTACGTATTCCTTAGTGTATTTCTATTTGAATCTGCAGAAACTGCACTTTGGGCTCGTGATTGCCAATAAATGACAGAGCTGAGAAAAGAGTGAAATTAACAACATGTGCGATTCCCTAAACCACTCTTCCTGATTTACGATTTCCTTTCTTCATAAACAGCTGGGAGAGATTTATTATTTCGGATGTCAATACCTTCCTTAGTCCATTTGCAAGATGATGGATCAATGGTGCTTTATTGTCACATGTGCAAAGTGCAAACACACAGTAACATTTTTGTAAGTAGTGCAGTAGAGTATCACCATACCACCTCTGATTAGCAGTTGTACAAAAATAGTCTACAGAGCCCGCATGCAAGAGGCACCATTTTCCAAGTCTAGTCCGTGCTCCAGTTGTTATGAGCGGTGCCCACTGCTGTGGGGCCTCCAACCAACGCCTTCACTTGGTTGACCAACAGCCGATGTCCCTCTCCTTGCCCATCCACCTTTGTTCTCGGGGGAGCTACCCACAGCTGGCCTTGAAGTCGCGCTAGGCCAGACCCCAGTTCCCTCTCCTCTTCTACCAGCCTCTGGTCTTCAAGGGATGACTTGCGGCGGTTCAGCTGTAGTTGCCGGGTTCTAGCACCTAGCACAGCTTGTAAGATGCCTTCCTCAGCTAAAGATCCTGCAATCTATTTGCTTTTAAAACCCTAGTTAGAGTCATAGAGCTATACAGCATGAAACAGCCCTGCTGACCAAGTTGGTGTTCTGGGCTAGTCCCCTTTCCCTACATTTGGTCCATATCCCTCTGAACCTGTCTAACCATATTTGTCCAAATATCCTTTGAAAGTCAATTATATCTGCAAGCACTGTCACCACTTTTAAATAATACAGCTATTTTAAGCACTCCCCTCATGCAAAGGCTTAGACTTAGCAAAAAATCAAGACCCAAGAAATTTCAAAGAAATGCGCTTTTTTTCCCCCAGGAATCTGAGTAATATCAAACCCTGTATCATGATTTTTGCAGGAAAATTGTTTTAGAATTAAATTCATCATTTGAATTACATGGGTACATAAAAAGCTGGAGAAACTCAGCGGGTGTAGCCCTATGGAGCGAAGGAAATGGGCAACGTTTCGGGCCGAAACCCTCCTTCAGAATTTGAATTACCAGTCCTTGTGCTGTCTCCCAGTGAAGTGAAGAACGCAGGTTCTCTCGAACAGTAAACTTGTAGCTGCAACCCCTTTGCTTTAAGTAGAGGTCCTGCAAGGAAACTCTATTTCTTGTGCAGTGTGGCACAGTAACTTGCAGTTCGGAAAAACTAATCCGAGATAAAACCTGAATTGTGCTCTCCTATCTGTGGGACAAATCAATTTCCTTCCAATTATAAACATTGATTTTTAATCTCATTTTTACTGACTTCCCTTGTAACACCTTTGTTGCAATGTCCAGGTTCAGGAACTGCTTCTTCCCTACAGCCATCAGGCTATTAAACACTCCAACTACATAAGCTGTGAACTACAATAGACTATTATTGTACTTTTTGACATTATGATTCAGAGATTATTGACTAGTATAAATGGATAATCGCTTTCCATACCATTGTTTCCACTACCAAAGGATGGTTCTTTAGCAATTCTCTGACCAGTCTGACTGTCCCTAATTACTTATCTCTGTTTACTTTGTTGTTACCTTCTCGCTAATAATTTATTCTACATTTTCCTTGATTCCCTTCCCCCCCCTTGATGTCTCATTCTCACACCCTACACTTCCTTATCTCTGAATCTCTCCCTCCCCTGACTCTGTCTGAAGAAGGGTCTCGACCTAAAACGTCACCCATTCCTTCTCTCCAGAGATGCTGCCTGTCCTGCTGAGTTACTCCAACATTTTGTGTCTATCTTCCATCCAGGATGTAATTCCCTAACCCTGGAAGACTGCAATTTGTTGCACCAGATCATAGATAAAATGATTTATATATTATAAAAATCATATAAATTATTATTCATTTCATTATATCATTTATATAATGATATATTATATTTAATATATATTAGATCACCCCTCAGTCGCACATGCTCACGAACTAATGTCCTAGCCTGCCTAACCTCCCTATAACCCAGTCCATTGAGTCCTGGTAACATCTTTGTAATAATTTTACTGCAACTTAGCATTATATCAGCTATTACAATTATTTATTGTTTGATTTAAATTGAATATCATGTCTAGACAAGTGACCTATTTTGTAATCATTTCAGAAAGAAGCTAAAAAATACCAACAAGCCAAGGGCATTGTGAACTACCACTTCATATCCACTGGAGCTGGGCCATGGCCACAGAAAGGTTTAGTGGACAACTTCAGCAAATAGATCTCACTGGGATAGAAAGAAACTAAACTGATTATTATTTTTTTGTTTAAAAAAAAAAAAAATCATTCTGAATGTTGGAAATGCCTTAGTCTGAAGATCAGGCAGTGTCTTTTTCAAGCGATGCTTATTTAATTTGTGTATCTCATTTTGCTTTCAGATCATGCAACTGCTTTCTGAAATTGATTTTTTTTTTTTTTTTTATTTGCTTTGTACATTTCAGTTGTAATATTAAAGTGCGGTTTCAAGGAACTAGATGTGTTGGACTTTATTTTTGAAGGAAGGTAAATTGCTTTTTTCTTCCTCCTCTGTTGCTTGTTTGCGTTTTGATACGCAGATTTGTCATCACTAGCAGTTGTGCAAACATGTGAAAGTCATGGATGTTAGAACAAGAATAAGCCAGATATTTATTCAAGCTGATGACTTAGCTGGCAGGGGAGAGACGGATTGCTGAGCCCAATCTTCCAGGGCAAGATCATTGAAATCAATGGTGAGGAAGACAATGGTTGGCACGGTGGGACAGAGGTAGAGTTGCTGCCTCACAGACCCAGGTTCGATCCCAACTACGGGCGCTGTCTGTATGGAGTTTGTAAGTTAATTGGCTTGGTGTATGTGTAAATTGTCCCTAATAGTCGGATAGTGTTAATACGCAGGGGTCGTTGTGGGCTGAAGGGCCTGTTTTTTTTCCAATGCATCTCTAAACTAAACAATGAAGACAATCTTACAAGCTTCACCTCCTGACAGAGGTGGATCTTTGTGCTGGACAGGGGACAAATAACTAACTGGCTCCACTGTCATGGGCACTGTGATCATTATAATTAATTCCACTGGAGGATGAGAAGTTTGCAGCGTTCTGCTCTGGCCAATCAAGGTATATGTGGCCATTGCAGGGCCAATGGCTGGCAATGTCCTGCTGATACTCTTGCCTGCATCATCACTGCAGCTAGACCCCAACCAGCAGAACATCCAGACTGCTGATGAAAACGGTAAAAGATGCAAAAAAAGTGTGAGATATCTTCAGCAATCCAACAGATGAAGCATACCACCAAGGCACCAGATGACTCTACCTGATCCTGGACAGATTTTCTGTGTCCAAAACACCCAGGTCCGATCCACTGAGATCACTTTGGTATTCTTCTGACCACTCAATCATTCAGGTTGACTCACTTTGAGGAAGAGCAAAAGGCAGGCACAGGGTGTAGCAGTTGAACATCTAGCTATTGTCCCCAGCGAGAATCAAGGAACTAAAAAGGGATTAAGCAGGTTGGGAAAACTGAAGACTCTTGGGATTGCTGATGCACAGATAAGAATAGATATAGATATGCCATTTATTGTCACTATACATGTACAGTGAAACTGAAAGCTGCTCGTACTCAGTGCATACATACAATTTAGCACAAAAAACAAGAAACAGAAAAAAAAAAAAAAAAAAAAAAGAAGCACTGAAGCGGAACATGGAGGTTCTTCATCCTATAATGCGTATTCAGGAAGGAAGAGGGTCAGACATACTTGAGCAATTCCACAAGTTTGCAAAATCTCAGGTTGGTGAAGGAGGAATCGCGGGAGTTGAAGTGGCAGCAAGATCATCTGATGCAGAGTTTGGGCTGAGGCAACAAAACCACCCAGTTAAGTCGTGTTTGGGTCTGTGGAACTGGATGCCTGCAGGCCTCCTGGAAGTGTGCAATGCTTTCATTGTAGGGAATCCATGAGGCAGTCATCAGGAATGGAAAAACTGCTGCACTGAATGTCGATTGCAGCAGTTATCACCAGTTGGATCATGTCTGTTTGTGGACTAGAAAATCTGAATCATTGCTTGTGGATATCATCTGCTTGGCCCAGGTGAAGATGTTTGACAGGACATTACATAAATCCACGACGACCTGCTCTCCAGATCATGCTTTGAGGGAAGGATACAGGATTGGATTCTACTGGTCTATGTGAATGGGTGGGAAACACTTTACCCATAAAGTTTGGAGTAGGGCAGAGTTGCCCACTCTGTGTGTGTTGCTGGAAACCCATCAGAATCCATCAGGCATGACAGGTGATGTTGCTCGTATACAACACCATTTTATTTTGCTTGGGCTCACTTGGTCCAGATCAATTAGCACCTGCCACCTATTGCCATGGTAATTAAAGATAGTAACTAAAGATTCAAGAGTACCTAATTAAAGGCTAGCTTTAATTCTAAGAAACCAATACTATTTTTAAAACTCATGGCCATAAGTAATTGTTTTAGAACTAGGTGATGGGTGTGAATTGTTATGAATTAGGCACATTCCTTTTCTTTTTTGTTTCTTTACTTATTTCCTTTCTTTTCTTAAGGCCCTCTTCTCTTTGGGGCCTTCAGTTTATTTATACACACTTTCAAGCACGCAGTTTATTTAACCATCATCACTCATTTAACGCCAACTACTGCGGACTACACTTCACTACTATCCTTGTTCTTTTTCTCTTACTGGTTAAAGTTTAACAAAAACAGTTGTACACAATGTATTATGTTGCATATCATGATTAAGATGTATGTACATGACTTCTAATAAAAAATAAATTGAAAAACAAAACTCATGGCCATGTTAACAGTGTGTAATATGCTGGCTATTCTAACTAGGACAGCACTGGGTTATAATTTAAATGCGCCCTCCAACAGTCAAAATTGTTCCATGCAGAGGCTTTTTGAAACGTCTAATTGCTTAAATATTCTGTGCCCAGGCTCATAGAATTGTAGGACAGTGCAAGGTGGATTAAACAGAAACCTCAGACCTAATGGAATAGCTCATCATTTATTCAATAATTTAACAATGAACTATTTATAATTCATTGGAAGGTGGGACACAGAGCGCTTGACACATAAAACAGCTATAAATTTCTTGCACAACTGTTTGCAAAGTTGTAACTAATTCTTTCCCTTCATGACATACTAAAGCAGTGCATAAAACAGGAGCAAGCATGTAATGTAATCAAACCGAGTTAAGCCACCCTCAAATTATAGGTGAGAAGATGCACCAAATGGTGCACACTAGGATTATATAGCACCCAAGTTATTTAACCCCTTGTGTTATTGCCATTCTAACAATGTTCTTTTGGTTGACCAATTCCTCCAACAGTGTAGCACTCAATCAGGGATCTTTTAAAAGAAGCAGCAAGTTCTATGCCTCAACCACAGACAGTTCAAGATAGCGCACAACTTCCTCCCACTCCAATTTTGCAAGTGTTTTTTTGTTTTTGTTTGTTTATTTTATTAGAAGTTAATACAGTACAAAACAATACAGTGGTACCTAATTTTAGGTGCCAACTATGTCATAACCAATTTCGCAAGATCTAAAGTATACAAGCAAGACTAATGTGAGATGTGTTGATTATATGGATCCTTTCCCTCAGTTGAATGTTTGTTATCCTTGACTAATAACTTTAAAAATTGGTAACTTGTCAATCAGAAAATATCCTTGCTGGTGCTGCATTATATTTGATAACTTAACAGCTGATGACAAGTATCTCAACTACTTAACAATTTTTATCTATTACTACATGAGGAAGTTTGGCCATGGCCTTCCCTAAAGCCCTCATTGGAAGGTGGAACAGAGAACTGCTATAAATTGTAGTACCTGACTGCAGGCACAAAATTTCGTTCAGACTTCGGTCTGAATGACAATAAAGGAAATCTGTAATTATATTTTCTTCCCACCTACAAAGGGCATCTGACCAATATGTAGCAAACAAGAATATTGTCTAGTTGAGCCATGCATGATCCTAATGGATTAAGACTTTAAATACCAGTATTAACCATGAGATTGCCACTAATATACACTTGAGCAAACAGGCTATTCAACAGTACAGATGGTTAGATGAGCTTTGCAAATATACTACTCAAGTTTTCCAACAAGTTGCCCAATGTCCAGTTGGTTATCCTGTAATTACCTGGTGAATACAATGTGACATGTTGCCCTGGATCCCACACAGTTTAATCTTGTGGACCAGTGTCCCTCTGTGGGACCTTGTGAATAAGCCTTACTGAAGTCCCTGTAGATTACAACCACATACCCTCATTTAATTCCCTCAGTTTCACATTGGATCTCCATTTAAAGTCACACTGATCATCTTTGATTAATCTGTATGCATTTCATTTCTCACTGCAATATTTCCCCCCAATTGACCCACAAGCCTATAATTAGAGATCCAATTCAGGGGTAAATGAATCAGAATGTCCTCCACTTATCTAGCCTCCACATGACAGATGCGATTTGAAAATCCCCAAATCTCCCATAATAGCCTGCAATGCATGTCAGATCCAGGGCAATTATCCATCTTGGTAAACTGTTCAAGAATTCCACCCAGCCATTCCTAGTTCAACTAAATAGCCACTGCCATACAGATGAGAACTATTAATTTAAGACTTGACCCATGCTCTTGCTCCTTGTTCCTCAGAAAGGTCTTTCCTTGGTTATTAATATTTCCAATCATAACACTCTACAAAACAAGTAGATCCTTGCTTGAAACTATGGAGATCTTCTGCCACTTAACCAAACAGTCTCTTGCTACAAGATAGTGGTTAATCCATTTTTTCTAGGGCAAAAAGCAAATTGTTGTGAATCTTATAGAAACTTACAAAATTCTTAAGGGGATGGACAGGCTAGATGCAGGAAGATTGTTCCCGATGTTGGGGAAGTCCAGGACAAGGGATCACAGTTTAAGGATAAAGGGGAAATCATTTAGGACCTAGATGAGAAAAACATTTTTCACACAGAGAGTGGTGAATCTGTGGAACTCTCTGCCACAGAAGGTAGTTGAGGCCAGTTCATTGGCTATATTTAAGAGGGGGTTAGATGTGGCTAAAGGGATTAGGGGGTATGGAGAGAAGGCAGGTACGGGATACCGAGTTGGATGGTCCGCCATGATCATATTGAATGGCAGTGCAGGCTCGAAGGGCCAAATGGCCTACATAGATAGGACTCACTGCTCGGGTGTAATACATTGTTCACTGCTCAGGTGTAATACACCATATAACAACTGGGATTGTTCAGTGCAAAGACTGCTGAACTAGCAAGTGAGCCCCATAAATCAATAATGTGCAGCATTCATAGCATAGAGTTCAACAAGGTCCAAAGCACTGATGAAAATGTTCAGCAATAAAAGCCAAGAGGGCTTTTAATACCAAGGGCAGCACAATGCTGGCTTGTGTGTTCACACACAATGGAAAGATTGTTCGGTGTTGGAAAAATAAAAAGCATCAGGTTTCGTTGCAGAATAATAAACAACCAGCAAGAGGGAAGTAGACTTTATTTCAATCTCCACAGACAGCAGCATCAACAACAAGAAATCCAAGAAAGGTGGTCTCCATCTTCAAAAGTTTAAGGACAAGTCATTTTACAGATTATGCAGAGGATAGCCACAGACAAACACACCAACTCAAAGTCAGGGGGTGGGGGGGAGCAGAGAAGAGAGAGTCCACATGTACATTACCAATGCTTCATTTATGGATTTTAACTTCCAGAACAACAGAAGGGAAATTGCCACAGCTGGTAAAGCCCAGTGGCACACTATTGATCTGTTGAGTTTAGAAACCACCAACATAGCCCATCACAAGTCAACTACTGGAATTTTAAACCAGGGTAGGATTTGGTAGCTTGGGCTATTGTTGATACACGGCAACAATTGAACCAATGCCCAGACACAGCTGGTAAAGGAGCTGGGATCACAAACAAGGATCCAAAATCTAAACTATCAACATTGGAGATTTAATTCAGTGCATATGTCTAGAACAATAAAATTTAGAGCTAGATATCTAGTCAAAGCAACAGACAACATTCATTTCCCAAATGTTCAGTATTCACTTAGATAACAATTCTCAAGGTCCTTTAAATATCAATGTTGATGATTTAGTGGAGTAGATTAAACCAGAAAATCAAACTTCTGAGTAAGATTGCAAGTTCCTTAAAGTCTGGAAATACTTGCAATTTCTGGACATGCAAGCTCAGGTACAACAGGTATGTCATCAGGGTTTGGCTTAGATGTGTGTGCATGCTGGACAAAGGAGATTGGTGACAGTCTGATCACGACTCCCAGCATCAGTCAGCCAAGCAATGGACACTTTATGCAAATTTCCACCTTGGTATCATTCCCAATACTGTAGCCTAAAAGAGACTGAAATACACTGAACAAATAAAGTGGTACTATAGTGCAGAGTGGCAGGAAATTGGTGTTAAATCAATCACTAACATTACCTGCCCAATAAAAAGGCATTGCCTACAATATTATATCTGTTATCTATTTAATGCCAAATGCAGCGAGTATATATTATTGTGAACAAGAGTGAAAGGGTGAAAAACAAAATCAAATTCAAGATTATAGGAACCATTTGTTGCAGCTAATAAGTGTTGCAATGTGATCAGAAGTGTTTAAATCTGGCCCGTTTAGACAAGTACACAGAATAGAGTTTGACACCACAAACAGCTGAACCTACATCAGGCCTTGAGGGGGGTGGGGTCCTGAAACTTGCGGGGCTGTGATAAACTACAGTAAAGTCACAACCTGGAACTAATTAAAACTTTAAAATGATAACTTATTCATAAATAGTCAATCAAGAACAATTGTACAAATGAAGACATTTCTAATAGCTTCAAGATGAGTGAAGTTAGTTGTCTGGGCTATGGTCAAGCACATTTTTGAATGTTAAATATATGCCCAAGGCCCAAATTCTTGCTGCATGTAAGTTGTGCTGTGGGAACAGTGAGGAGCATTTCATAAAACCCTCCCAAAATATACAGGTATAAATTATTCAATGGGTAAGCCAGTGTGATGCAAATACCAGTACTATTAAAACCGTGAAGGTAATCCAGGTGAAGTTAGACGGTTTAAATATCCAAAGCAAATAGATCCCATGCAAAATAAACTTTGTACCTCAGCCCAGCATACTTGCACCAACAAAAAAAAATGACAATTAGTTGTAATTTGAAATACGAATTGAAGTATCAAATTCAATTAAAACATGATGTGAACTGGTAATTCAAATCCAATAACAACAATTTCTGAAGGCACATCAGGATCTGGGAATAGATTTAGCCTTTAACCAAAAATGACAAATGGCAGATTCACAACCTACTGGTTTGTGGCTCTTTCCACAAGCAGTTTAAAGCCCCATTTGCAAATGACCACGCAAAGTGGCATTGCCATACAAGTGTTCCAGTGAAGTCTCAGAATAAATTGGAGAGGGTGAGGAGAGTACAGGCTTGAACCAAGTTGATACCTTGACATACCACCAGACATCTGCACAAAAGATAGGGTTATGTACTAGTGATGCTTACATTTTGATGGTCAAATGTAATGTTTGGCCCACACAAAGTAAAAATCAATAGGAAAAATGAAACTTAACAGACATACCCATGGAAACAATACCCAGACATGAATGTTATGCTCAAGGACACATCTATAGTACAGGTGAACTGGTAACTTGCATGCATTAACATTTTAAACAACAAATCTGCACCAGAACACTGCACCACAAAAAATTCCAACATTCAGTTCACTAGTTTTTCTATTTACCTACAAACCTTCTAGAAATAAAATTTGGTGGCAGGTGCGTGGTCCAGCATGGGATTGGAAATAAAGCCAGTTATCAGTGGTACAATTGGGACAGATGTCAATAATATTCAGTGTTTTACAACAGCCCACCATAATGGATCAAATTCAATGAGAACTGCTAATGCCAATCAGAATCATTACCCGAGATGCTGCAAGATTTGGTGCAGTAACCATGAGCAGTTGGATTCATGCCCGATAGTGAAAGGAAGTCAAACAGGTTTGTCAGTGTGAGCCTCAGATTTTACCACCCAGCTTCCCAGCCTTTCCAAGCATTCAATTCACCCACAAACTTGATTATTTCCCTTGCTTTCTCCACTCACCTGCGACAAACATCGAGACTTGACCTACATGAAAACTAATTCGGGCAAGACATTTGCCCGACACGTATTATCTGTAATCTTTCAAGAGCCGGCTGGTTGCACTTGGTCCATTCAACACCACGTCACCCCATGTTAGCTTAAATACAACGTGGACATTCAACTTCTTTCACATTGTAGGGTTTGAGCAATGTAAAATTTTACAAAGTGGTTAAAGTAGTAATGTTAGTGGGAAGGCTGAACAATATACTGGATATCCATACTGCAATGAGCAAATAGATGTTACAACAGCAAAGAATGGTAGAGCAACCAACTCAATGTTACAGTCAATAATCAACAGCCAGTTTGGCCCTTTATACACTGCCTAGCTAGACTCAATGTGTGTAGATGCTGCAAGATCGGTTACAATGCTTCCCAGGAGAATCAGACACTCAAGACGGGTGTTTAGCATTTACAAGTATGCAGATAAACTATTTAAATTGGTTAAGTACAGGAAGATAATGTTTTAAGATGAGTCACTTTACTGCAAATGAGTCCATTCTGCACATCTGCCAAATTTTAAATATTTCCTGACACAACTATACCGACATGCAAAAGGCTCATTCCCAGATAAAAGTCAACCACATTTTTTTTGTGCATTTCACTTTCCTTCACTTAATTCCACAACTTTGCACTAAAGGGTAGGTAGGGGTGTGACTGAACCTTAACCGTGGCTCTCAGGTGTCTAGTTAGTCTTGACCCCAGTGCAACAAGACCTTTGTGGGAAGGGGGAAAAAAAAAAAAGAGACAAGGGAGAAATTGAATACTACAAAATATCTTACAATCCAAGTGTTTCAAAACAGTAGACAAGAAATTAAGACGTGTTAACTAAGACAAATTTTCCTGGAAATTCCAATTGGTCTCATGTCCATTTGGTCAGAATGGATCTGCCAAGAATGGGCACAAATCAATGGGCAATTATTTTAAAACCATTACTGCTCAGGAGACGAATGCTGTAGTTTCAATATACTGTGCAAGAGGAATGGATCTGTCTCTGCCACTTTCCTGCCCTTAGCAGCAGCCGCCACCACCACTGCCTTGCTTTAAGGGAGTGCTCTGGATTCGGATATTGGACTTCTCATCGTTGTGTGTTGGTCCAGTCCCCATCCGATTCTTGATCTCGGCAGCCATCGTCACAAATGCCTGTTCAACGTTGGTGGCATTTTTTGCGCTCGTTTCCAAAAATGGGATTTGAAGAGAGTCAGCATACTCCTTGAAGAGAAAGGGAAAAAAAATGTTTGTCACCTTTATATTTTCCAAATAATTAGAAAGCCATATATTATTTTTTCACACAGAGAGTGGTGAATCTCTGGAACTCTCTGCCACAGAGGGTAGTTGAGGCCAGTTCATTGGCTATATTTAAGAGGGAGTTAGATGTGGCCCTTGTGGCTAAGGGGATCAGGGGGTATGGAGAGAAGGCAGGTACGGGATACTGAGTTGGATGATCAGCCATGATCATATTGAATGGCGGTGCAGGCTCGAAGGGCCGAATGGCCTACTCCTGCACCTAATGTCTATGTTTCTATGTTTCTATTTCTGGGATGGCAGGACTTTAATATGAAGAAAGACTGGATAGACTCGGCTTGTACTCGCTAGAATTTAGAAGATTGAGGGGGGATCTTACAGAAACTTACAAAATTCTTAAGGGGTTGGACAGGCTAGATGCAGGAAGATTGTTCCCAATGTTGGGGAAGTCCAGAACAAGGGGTCACAGTTTAAGGATAAAGGGTGAAATCTTTTAGGACCAAGATGAAAAAAACATTTTTCACACAGAGAGTGGTGAATCTCTGGAATTCTCTGCCACAGAAGGTTCGTTGAGGCCTGTTCATTGGCTATATTTAAGAGGGAGTTAGATGTGCCCCTTGTGGCTAAAGGGATCAGGGGGTATAGAGAGAAGGCAGGTACAGGATACAGAGTTGGATGATCAGCCATGATCATATTGAATGGCAATGCAGGCTCGAAGGGCCGAATGGCCTACTCCTGTACCTATATTCTATGTTTCTATTAAAGTCGATAATTCAATGGAATGAACAACAGGATCTGTTCATTGTGTTCCAGGCCCTGGGGAAGCACAACTTTGGACCTCCAATCCAAGGAGTTTATCTAGGCTTGAACTTTTACTACATTCAAAAGTCACTACATCAAGAATTGAACTGCCTTGCTATTCCTCTCAATAGATATTTCCTGGTTCAGAAGCCAGCATTTAGCAAGTTCCTGCCCAGACTGCTGTCGTCTCTGGACATATTTAATTTCAGAGATTCAGCATGGAAACAGACCCTTTATTCCACCGAGTCCATGCTGACCACCGATCACCTGTTTACACTAGTAGTCCCAGTATCTCATCCACTCCAAAGCACATAGTAGGGGCAATTTACAGAAACTAGTTCACCCACAAACCAGCAAGCCTTTTGGAAGAATTTGGAGCACCCGGAGGAAACCCGCGTGGTCCCAGGAAGAATGTGCAAACTCAACACAGACAGCACCCAAGGTCAGGATCGAACCCAGGTCTGTGGTGCCGTGAGTCAGCAACGCGACTCTTCAGCTAAATGCATTTCGTTGTCTCTGTACTGTACACTGACAATGACAATTAAAATTGAATCTGAATCTGAGGTAGTTTTTGCTACTGAAGAAATTTAAAACTTTAATATACAAGTTAAAAGATTTAGAAAAGCTTTTGAGTTTACTCCAGAAACGGCTGATTATAGAACAGAAAAATAGATTTAGCCCTGTTGGGCGTCTTCTTCTTCTTGCGTGTGGCGTGCACAGTCTAAAGTTGGCGGACAACTTGTTCTATTTGATCTTCTTTGATTGTGCGCGCTGGGTTGCATTTGTCCAAACAGGGCGGACCACGTGAAGGTTGCAATCTCCCACCCCCCTATTGGGTGTGAAGTAACATGTGGCCTCTGCACTATAGAATATTAATAAATCCAAGTATTCTTGAAATTCAATTTGCATTTGTAATATCACTGTAAGTTTTGCACAACATCACAAGGATATTACATTAAAATCGCTTTCAATAGCTTGCTGGAATATTGCATAGAGATCAGAACAATGCCAAATGTAAGCTAATGTGCACCAGAGTGCGAGCCATATAGAGCAAGATATGCTCTACTCTAATCATTTGTAGTTTGATTGCGTCCACACCCACCTTTGGCCTCCTTGTCAAAACTCAAGCTACGTCTCAAACGTTGGAACGATACCAAGCACTACTTTCTGGAAGTTTTCACAATTCATTTAGCAACTGAATTGGCTCACATTTTTATTGCACAATTGTCTATTCTGCAAGAGCAGCCTTTTACTGTTGGATATTTGAATGTTTACCACCTTGTCAGCACAACAGGTTCTTAACGCTGGGGTGATCAATGCTTCCTTTTTAATCAGATTTGCAGCCAAGATCTGTTACTGTGTGGATTGTGTAGTCCATCCTTCAACGTTATACCCTACAGGATCAGAATAACTCTGCTTCTCCACATAGATAATAATTCAACTATTTTGAACATTTTGCCACCATTAGAAACATAGAAAATAGGTGCCGGAGTAAGCCATTTGGCCCTTCGAGCTAGCACTGTCATTCAATATGATCATGGCTGATCATCCCAAATCAGTACCCCGTTCCTGCTTTCTCCCCACATCCCTCAATTCCGTTAGCCCCAAGAACTATATCTAACTCTCCCTTGAATACATCCAGTGAATTGGCCTCCACTGCCTTCTGTGGCAGAGAATTCCTCAGATTCACAACTCTCTGGATGAAAAAGTTTTTCCTCATCTCAGTTCTAAATGGCCTACCCCTTATTCTTAAACTGTGACCTCTGGTTCTGGACTCCCAACATCGGGAACATTTTCCCCACATCTAGCCTGTCCAATCACTTCAGAATTATATACGTTTCTATAAGATAATTTTATATGTTTCTATAGCCAACAAGCAGCTTGGAGGCTTTCCCCATAGAGGATAGGTGGGAGATAAATCTGGTTACTGATAGAAAATTAATTGCACAAAAAGCCAGACATTAAGATTGTACTTTAGTTGGTGCCTAAATAACTAATAATACAATCTAATAACTAGTTCACAATTTAAAATTGACCAAATCCATAAAATACACTATTGAAGTTTTTAACACAAAGCCATGGCTCAAAAGAGTGTATATACCTTCGCTGTAGTATAATCCACCACCTTCTTACTAGTCAAGTCGCATTTATTCCCCACAAGCAATTTGTTCACATTTTCACTTGCGTAACGAGCTATTTCTTCCAGCCACTGCTTGACATTATTAAAGGAATCCTGCAGATGTGGGAGAGATCAGGAATTACTGTATTATCATAGCACATCTAAAATTCAAGCATTGAACTTTCCTGAAAAGCTGGCAAGTTGCATCCTAGGGTTCATTTCCTGGTATTGTATGCATCAACCATAGCACATTGTAGTCTACTGGGAGATAGGAATTTACATCTTCATAATTATACTTGCAACATGGACCCATTAAGCTGCATGGCCTGTTAATTCAACATGGAATTCAAGCTAAATACATTACTGAAAAAAAGCCCAGACAAGTTTGCTGTAACAGTGAACTTCATTAATCTATTAGACTGAACACAGTGGGCTAAACTGACAGCATTTTCAATTGACTGGAAGCAATTGACATCAATATTAACATTTACATACACGTGTGTGTGTGTGTGTATGTAAATGTTAATATTGATATATACACACACACACATAAATACACATATATATACACACACACACATATATATACACACACATATATATATATACACACACACACATATATATATATATATACACACACATACACACACATATACACACACATACATAAATATATATCTCTATCAATAGTCCTGCCATGGAAAAAGGATGTTCAAGAATCTGTACCTAGTGAACCAGATACCATATCGTTGGGATTTATTAGCAAATCAACAAATTATTGCATTCCTACAAAACTTGGAAACTGGCTGAAGATTTTCCCCAAATGCTGTTAGATTCGACAATCTTAATTCCCAATTTTAGCTTTCTTGAAGGCGCCAAGTACATAGAAAGACTTTTTAGGGTGGAGTTTTTAAAATTGGAGGGAGGAGGAAGCAAAGTTTTAAGAGAGAACAGGTATATCTTTAAGATCAGTACAGGAGCCCATGCACCAGTGAAGCTAATCAGAGGGGTAGGACCTGGGCTGTTTCCAGATCCTATGAGAATAACCAAGCAGAATTAAATTCTGCCATCTTGCAGAGTAGGAATAAAATTGGGATTTGGCAATTTCCCATCAGGAAAATAATTGAGTTTAGTCACTTCCCCTTGTACAGCACCTTTTGTAAGTGGTTCACAATAAAATGGACCTGAAGAGGGCAAGTTATTTGCACCGTTAGAATATAATTGTTGCTTCATAGCGAGAATTATAATTGTCCTGGTGATGGGTTGTTGCATTTTTGTTTATTTGCCACCCCAATGGGTAATGCACAGCAAAAGCTCACATTAACTTTATTTTACCATTTAATAAAGTCTTCAGGCTAATAATCCACCCCAGTTGAACCAGGAAGAATGTCAAGTTGCTTTCTGCATAAACCCTGGTGCTATATTTGTGTACTCTCATTTGGCGAAGTCCACACAGCATCAGGTTTGGGTCAATACCATTCAGAGCTCAAGCTCTGAAAAGGTGTTGCCCCAAATGATAACTTTCGTCTCCAAAAGGCACTACAGGTTCCTCTGGTCCCTACGAGTTTCAGGATTTTTGGATTACTACAACTCTGCCTTTTAAGAATTGCTGCATTTCCCGACTCATTTCACAGGAAAATCATCTTTCACCAAAACAATCTCAGGAATTTGGATACAAACCAAAAAAACGTGCGATTGTCATATATAATCAGAAAGTAACCCTGTTGAAAGATGAGGTTACAAATTCATAGATCCTCTATTCAATTCGGCAGCTCGCCCTACCTGATCGGTGACATCATAGACAATGATAATGCCATGTGCTCCCCTGTAGTAACTGGAAGTGATGGTCCTGAACCGTTCTTGTCCGGCCGTATCCCACTGGAAACAATAAAGTCAAATGTAACATCCAAACCAAACTCAAGATTTATTGCATCCAGGCAGAGAAAGCTTTAAAAAAAAAAAAAAAAAAATTTGAACCACCTTAAAAGCACAACCACAATTTGAAACGAGTCTCAAACACAGGTTCAGGAGATCCGTTAGTACCATATACCATCGATCTCCACCTTCAGCACCCTGATCCCTACACAACACATCATTCATTCCGAGAAAGAAGGGTTTCGGCCCAAAACGCCGCCTATTTCCTTCGCTCCATAGATGCTGCCTCACCTGCTGAGTTTCTCCAGCATTTTTGTCTACCTTCATTCAGACATGTTGCCATTCCCCATTTCCTCCCTTATGTACACACTGAGGGATGTGGCATACAAAGTTCAATCTTGATTAAGAAAGAACGGCAGATGCTGGAAAAATCAACGGTAGACAAAAATGCTGGAGAAACTGAGCGGGTGAGGCAGCATCTATGGAGCGAAGGAATATGAGACGTTTCGGGTGGAGACCCTACTTCGGACTCTACCTAAGTTCAATCATGAATCACTGGACCTTTGACTACAAGCACCAATATGAAAGTGAAAACTGTCACTGTATGTCATGTTGTTACTTGTAGGTGGAGCTCCAAGGCAAATTCTTTGTATGTGAATACTTGGCCAATAAACTTACTAATTCTAAAGGCCAGTTGATCATTAAGGGACCAGAAAGCCGCTCATGACCATAGGAGACCTCTCACGACCATACAGCCTATGGTCATGAGAGGTCTCCAAAGAGTCGTAGCGTCTTTCTGGTCGCCGCTGAATTTTCAACATGTCGAAAATTTTGTTGACCTATGACGTGTGCCGGCAGTCGCCTGTAAAGGGCGCCTAAGTGGGACAGGCCCTTTAGAATTACAAGCAAGATCAAATGCAGAGTTGATGCACAGACAATGATTTGAGCCAGGCAATTTAGAATGTCAAAACATGTACTTACAATTTGTAGCTTAATGGTTTTGCCTTCTAATTCTATGGTTCGGATTTTGAAGTCGACACCAATGGTACTGATGTAGCTTTCAGTGTAAGTGTCATCCTGTAAAAAGACAAAATTACTGAGCAGCACAAACACACTGGTCACCCACAGATTCATCCAGCAGATCTGATGGGCCAGATATTGACGGCAGCATTTCAGAATTACTATATGAAACAAGACCTATCCACAACCAGTGGGACAAAATATTGAATGAATTCAGTGACATCTCTTTGAAGAGCGGTCCTTTGAAGGGCGGCACGGTGACTTTGTGTCCAGCATAACACCTTTTTGGCAGTTGAACTGTTTTTGGTTCATGTTTAATGCCACTCTGAAGGACTACTTAATCCATATTATTCAATAAGATGTCAGGTATGATCAACTCCAAAAATTAGACCAGAAAACTAAGAATGTGTGATTTAATATAGTTGAACCATAAGCATCAATGCTATTACTTTGCACATGGCATTCTCATCTTCATTCCTGAAAGATGGTTGCCAACATTCACAGATCTATCTTCAGTTCCACTTTTTGTAGATTTTATTTGAATAGTGGATTTGCAAACTCCAAATGGCTGAGCACCCCTTGGAATAACATCTCAAATCAACTTGTGGCAATCCACAAGCATTACATCCACCCACCAAGACAGACTCAAAGATGTAGTCATTTATCCACTTGCTTGAGCAGCAATGAGGTTCGCTCAATTCCACTTGTGCAGCTCCAGGGTTGATGACATCCTGGTTTGAGGTGACTGATAAGGGCAATGTGGGATCTACAGACTTCAAAGAACAGGTGGGTGGATAGTTTGGAAGATGCTTTGTTTCTGCATGCTTTTAAGCATCTGTTCTCAGTGTTATCCCAAATTTACTCCTGCAGTTTCATCATGTACCAGGGAATCTGACTTGGTGATACTCCAAGGTGGCTCCAGAACATTGAATGATCCACATCGACCAAGTAACCTCTTGCCGTAGCTTACAATGATTTAATTCTTAAATTCAGCAAAGCTAATACTCCCACTATTGTTACTACGTTTCCTGCAGCATTGCATCCTGCTGCGTTTGGTCCCCAGCCTATATCTTGCTACCTGCACGTCTCAGCCTTATGTACTCCCCACCCCCCAAAATCCTAGCTGGTGGTCCATTCAACAATTCTTCAAAGTGGTTAAAATGGCATTTGGGGAAAATAAGTCTGGGCAGAGTAATCAATAAGTCGATACAGTATCTGTTTGACATAGATATAATAGAGAGTCAGAACCTTCCCCCCCCCCCCCCCCCCCCCCCAGGATGGAAAATTCAAATATTAGAGGGCACAGCTTTAAATTGAGGAGCAAAGTTTTAAAGCAGACTTGCAAGGTATTGTTTTAAGAGAGGGTGGCGAGTGCCTGGAACACTGCCTGAGTGGTGGTGTTGTGGCATTTTAAATTACTTTTGGATGGGCATATGGATATTCAGGAATGGATGTATATAGATTACACATAGGTGAATAAGAGATGATCTTGGCATGTTCAGCACAGACATCGTAATGTTCCATATTCTAGTTACACAGGAGATAAACAGCTGTCGAGAAGCATTTAACAGTTAATAGTAAGTATGCAACATTCAGCACAGCAACCTAACCCGGTGGTCCAATTACATCAAATAAGTATTCAGAGCTGGATGTTTGGGGACTGGAGTGGGGACATAAACAAAGGATTGCTTGCATCAAATGAGGCAGAGGAAGCTACAATTTAAAATGGCCGTTGTTTACATTTCATTGTAAAAGTTCAATGCTAAAATTAGAGGACTTACAGCAAACCGGAGCAGTAGACAAGATTTGCCAACACCAGAATCGCCAATAAGCAGCAGCTTGAACAAGTAGTCACTGCGGATCAAAAAAGTAATTAGTACTACAGCAAGCAACATGGGCAATACAAAACTATTCAATACACGACCCCTCATTGTCTTCAAGGACATCAGATGCTATCTGTGAACAGTTTAGAACATCTTCCAAATGAATATTTAGACTACGATTCAGCAGTTGACGTAATGAAGTGATCAACGTGTGCATTTACAAAAGGTTAGTGCTCTGTAAGACAGCACCCAAAATTAACACCTCAAAGAATCTCTTCCCACTTAATGCAGATTTAAACTGGCTAGGGTTACAAGTAGCCATTTTCCACAATGGAAGCAATTCATGCTGCAGTAAAATTTAAAGACATTAGCCACCTAATGTCTTTAAATTCCAAACTAATGGAACATCCAACTCTTCTCCTGGGCTCTTGCTGACTTATTTTACTCAACAACTAAGTTGTTGGTCAAACAATGTCGGAAGTAAAATAAATTCCACATTATTTTTTTCTGTGGAATGCAATGGACCCTACATAGCAGTGACAGTTTGCAGTAAGATCTCATTTTATACAGATCTTTTCAAAACAGATTTCTAAAATATTAGATGCAGTGACTTGATCACCCAATCTACAAACAACCCTGTTTCAGTACTTACAAATTGGGAGGGGAAAAAAGCAGCAAACTTTCCGGTTTTACAATATTGTAGGCAGATGCAGAGCACCCAGAAATAGGATAATATACAGCTATCTCCAAGTGCCCTAATTAGCTAAGCTTCTGCAAGTCTAGCTGGCTAATCCAAACAAGCAGCATTTGATTTTGCAGTGCTGGTTAATGCAACAAGAGTTACATTTCAACTAACAAAGCCCAACTCAGACTATCTATTCTAATTAGAACATCAAAATACATTTGACCAGAGATAGCAAAAACATTCTTTAAACAATCCCAAGACCATGCTTTGGAGCAGAGGGGGTTGCAGGATTGTCTAGAAATTATAACCTGTGTAGCGGTTCAGAACTTTACTCATCAGAGGTCCTTCTAGTATCTTGCCACCAAACACAGGCAAAATAGCTACTTATTTCCTTTGTTCGTTTCCTTCACAAGCAAACTGCTTTATGTTAAGTGCTTTCCTGCTCAACATTTTGAACTCTACCAGAACACAATCATTTCACAGATGGATACAGTGCTGGAGTAACTTAAGGGTCTGTCTCACTGTACGAGTTTACCCAAGAGCTCTCCCGAGTTTAAAAACTTGTGGTAAGTACATAGCGGGTACGTCAGAGCTCAGGACGTCTCTTAGCGGCTCGTAACGCTAACGGCAGGTACTCGGGAAACGCGATAAGCTCGTGAATGTTTTTTCAACGTGTTGAAAAATGTCCACGAGAACCCCGAGTACCTACAAGCGGCTATTGCCGCAATTCTCAGAGTTCGAATCAGGGGAAACTCGGGAGAACTCTTGAATTACCTCGTACAGTGGGACAGGCCCTTAAGCTAGTCGGGCAGCATTGCTGGAGAAAAAGGATGCGTGACGTTTTGGGTTGGGACCTTTCTTGAGAATGAAGGATCCCAATCCAAAACACCATCCATCCTTTTTCCCCCCCAAGGATACTGTCTGACCTGCTGAGTTACTCCAGCGCTTTGTGTCCATCACTGGTATAAACCAACCTTCTTTCTATGCTCCCAATCATTTCACTTCATAAACATAGTTAAAGTTTAGATAAATCCTATACTTTGCAATGTGTTCCAAGTCAGCGCTACTGCAACAAAGTGTTTTGCATTATGTAAAAAGTAGCACTAAATAGAAATGTATGCAGAGGCTACAAGTTAAACCACACTTAATCTCATATACCATCTTGACTTGGTGGCAGAGCTTAATCAACTAGTAAGCTACTAGTTTACAGACTCAGTTAAGGGCAATACAGAAAACTAAAAGTTCATACAAGTTGCATCCAATGCATAAAATGGCATGTTCAACAATGTAATGCTCTGCAGGCATTATGTTGATACATTCTCCTGTATACTAGAAATGTAGACTGGGGAAACTACTTTACATCTAGTTTAATCTAAGGATGCCCACATTCTACTCCACCCCATTTGAACAATCCATGGATCACCATTCCAATGGATGCCAAGTATCAAGGCATCTCTGGAGATATTGATGTTGAAGAAGGAACTGCAGATGCTGGAAAAACCGAAGGTAGATAAAAATGCTGGAGAAACTCAGCGGGTGAGGCAGCATCTTTCGCTTGGGTAGTTTACACCCCAGCGGTATGAACATTGAAGGTACACAAAAAAGCTGGAGAAACTCAGTGGGTGCAGCAGCATCTATGGAGCGAAGGAAATAGGCAACGTTTCGGGCCGAAACCCTTCTTCAGACATGAACATTGACTTCTCCAATTTCAGGTAGTCCTTGCTTTCCCTCTCTTTCCCCTCCCCTTCCCAGTTCTCCCACAGCACACTGTCACCACCTCTTCCTTTCTTCTTCCCGCCCCCACATCAGTCTGAAGAAGGGTCTCGACCCAAAACGTCACCTTTACCTTCGCTCCATAGATGCTGCCTCACCCGCTGAGTTCCTCTAGTATTTTTTTTATCTACTCTGGAGATATTGAAATCTTTTTTTAAAAAGCAGATTATATCTGAAGCAGTGCTATGCCTATTTAGACAGGCTCTGGCTCCATCATCTCCAGAGCCATTATCTTTAACATTGCCCCTGATTGTCAATTGTAATTACAGGCCATTTTCTAATCAAATCTCAGTTTGTGTAAGGTCATTAACTTCGAACACCAGTATTTCTCTACATTGCTTCTATCAACTATTTCCAGCCCTGTATATCACATTTTCATGACAAAATGGATTGTTGTACAATGCTGTATTTAGAGGTCGTATTATCCAAAGCACAGAGAGATAAGGTGAAAGGTTTTGAAAATGCATCAGCCTCACTCATGAGATAGCCATATAATGCAGTGTCACAATTCTTACTGCTATTTGAAAACTTGTCCAGAATAACTTCAGTTCTCAGAGACAAATGCCTTGGACACTGCCCTTTGGTTTAAGCACGAGACCGGCATGATACACAGTAACATGTGATTACATGTTAATAATCAGTTCATTTCAAATAACAAATCAAATCAAAAGTCACTGTTTAGCAGGTTAGCAGCCGAGGTCAGTATGAATGCCGATCTGCACAATGGGACATTTTTAATTTGAGGGGGACAGGTTAGCCAAGTGTCGGTAAAACAGGAGGGTGACCACACACAAACTGGGAAGATTTGGGTAGCTCACAGCCCAATGCTACTAACTCTGAATTCTCGTTATACCACCCCAATGCCCCCTCCCTTTACCCTGCCTCACCCCTGTGCATACACATTTTCTCAATGCCCCCTCCCTAGTCACCCTGCTCCTTTCCCCTCTACACACGCTTATCTCCAAGCCCAGTCCCATATTTTCATTTTATTTCAACTATCTCAATACAATAACTGGGAAAGGTTCCAGCAACCTAATACTACACAATTGGGGTTCTAAATGTTTTTATGGAGATAACTCTGAAGGGTCTGTCCCACTGTACGAGGTCATTCAAGAGCTCTCCAGAGTTTAAAAAAATTAAAAAAAATAAAAACTCAAACTCGTGGTAAGCACGTAGAATTTATGTAGCAGGTACGTCAGAGCTCGGGACGTCTCTTAGCGCTAACGGCAGTTACTCGGGAGACGAGGTAAGCTCATGAAGATTTTTCAACATGTTGAAAAATGTCCACGTGAGCCCCGAGTACCTACAAATGGCTATTACCGTAATTCTCAGAGTTCGAATCGGGGGAAACTCGAGAGAACTCTTGAATTAGCTCTTACAGTGAGACAGACCCTTTAGCTTTCAGCTTCAAACAAGATGCACATTATCAAGATAACACATTATCCAAAGTTACAAATGGTACATTTTAAATGGTTGAAATCATTCTACATCCTGCACCAACCTCCACTGTGAAGTGTGCATTGCTCTAAACCGCATTTTACATTTACAATCAATACATCCATTCACAAGTAGTTTACCAAGGTGACTTAATTTGGATGCGTGCGTGCAATTGGCAACAACATTACAATGCCTGTGCTCCTGTGCTCTGCAACAAACTCTTGTATATTGGATGCAGCTACCTATCCATTATCTTTTGCCCAACTCCCTCTATTTACACTGCAGGACCTCATCCATTTGGCATAAATGACATAGATAGGAAAATGTGTACAACAACTTCTGGGTGCTCACTACGCTCTCTCTACTGCACTAAACTCGAGGAAGAATTACACAAAACCATACCGTACTTTAACCTGCTATCACCCTTTACTTGGTCCTCTCACTGAAGCCTCAGTATGCTACTTAATCTTTTAGACTGATCACTCACCCCGAGGAAGGCCTCCACACAGGAGGGCATGTCCACAGCAAAGACAGACAAAATGCTGTGAGCAAGACAGCAGTATCTCTGGAGTGAGGGAATGGGTGATGTTTCGGGTCGAGACCCTTCTTTAGACTCCAGTCCTGTTTTATCCTGAAACATCACCCATTTCCCTCTATCCAGAGTTTAAGAGGGAACTGCAGATGCTGGAGAATCGAAGGTTACACAAAAAAGCTGGAGAAACTCAGCGGGTGCAGCAGCATCTATGGAGCGAAGGAAATACGCAACGTTTCGTGCCGAATCTGAAGAAGGGTTTCGGCCCGAAACGTTGCGCATTTCCTTCGCTCCATAGATGCTGCTGCACCCGCTGAGTTTCTCCAGCTTTTTTGTGTAACCTCCCTCTATCCAGAGATGGGTCTCGACCCAAAACGTCACCCATTCCTTCTCTGCAGAGATGCTGCCTGTCCCGCTGAGTTACTCCAGCATTTTGTGTATAACCAGCATCTGCAGTTCCTTCCTTCACAAGTCCAACAGGGTTGCCAAGAACAAACCGGCAGCTTTTCCTCCAGCCGTCAATCTCATGGAAACTCAACACTTTGTCGAGAGGGCCAGTGGAATATCATAGCAATGTGCTGAATGCCTTCATAACCCGTGATGCCACTTTAAAAGAACAATGTACCGGCACTCTGCTGTACAACACTCCCCAGGGCCCTGCCATTCGCCGTGAAGGTCCTGCCCTGGTTTGACTTCCCAAAATGCAACTTATTTGCATTAACCATTCCTCAGTCGCAGGCCTCTAGTCTGAAAAACAACCTTCCACCATCACCCGATGCTTCCAACCATGAAGCTAATTTTCTATCCAGTCAGCTAGCTCTTCCAGGATCGCATGAAATTTAATCTTCCAGAGCAACCTACTATGCAGAATCCTATCAAATGCCTTGAAATGCATAGATAACATCTACAGTTCTGCACTCAACCTTTTTGGTTACATCAAAAAAACAACAGATTCAAGAAATACAATCTCTCACAAAACCACACTGACTATCCAAATGCACACACCTCAGAAAACTCTCCAATAATTTGCCTACCAGACAGACAAAATGCAGGAGTCACTCTGAAGGAGAATCTCAAACCGAAACATCACCCACTCCTTCTCTCCAGAGATGCAGCCTGTCCCACTTACTTACTCCAGCATTTGTGTCTATCTTCAGTTTAAACCAGCATCTGCAGTTCCTTCCTACACATTTTACCTACCACAGATGTTAGGCTCACTGGTCTATTGTACCCAGGCTTTTCCTTGCAGCCCTTAGAGGCACAATAATTATCCACCTTTCAATCTTCCAGCACCTCAGCCGTATCTAATGTGTATCTCAGCCAGGTTGTCTGCAGTTTCTTTTCTAGCTTCCCACTTTGTAAATGGATATCTGATCAGGCCCAAGAGATTAATCTACCTTCATAAACCTTCAGCACCTCAACCGTAATACTGACTGTCCTGAAGACACTTCTGTTAAAATTCCTATGGTAACTTTGATCTCAATTAGCACAAAGAAATAAATTAAATTTATTATATACTGACCTGCACCAAACACCCATACGTAGAACTAAATATCCTTATCCACTCCTAAAAGCCTTTGAACATTTACAAGTTCACATACCTTGGCAGCATTCTCTTGTGATAGACAACAAAATCAACTGGATAACAAGCCAGCTCTTTTTGAAATAGCGAAGTGTTGGAATGAAATGGAATCAGCAAAAGACCAAGCTCAGGTGCATCCTGCTGCTGTCATGCCCATCTTCCTCTAAGCTTGCAAGAGATGGACAGTGTACACCAGTCATGCCCAAAGATCTTGATCTTTGGTCATGCCAGACACATCCACAAGACCTATCTGCATAGATACAAGATCATTCTGAAGGGTCTCGATCTGAAACGTCACCTATTCCTTCTCTCCCGAAATGCTGCCTTTCCGCCGAGTTACTGCAGTATTTTGTGTCCATCTTCGATTTATACCAGCATCTACAGCTCTTTCCTACACAGATAAGACAAGACGTTCTGCCCTAGAAGTTACATGTTTGAAGAATCAGATTGATTGGCAGGTCATGTCAGAATGTCTGATGAGAATATCAAAGCAGCTAATGTACACAGAGCCGAATGGGGGAAATGATTGTGGGGAACAGTAATAAATTAAAATTCTTAGAATAGAGAAGTTTTGACAACACCACAGGGAACAAGCATTGTACCGTGCCGTTTGGCATCCCACATAAAATTGTGCACGTTCATTCATCAAGCATAAAATGGAGGAAGTAAAGAGGAAAAGAGAATTGTGGAAATCAACTACAGCATCCACCTGTTACCTGTGTGGAAGGAACACAAGTCTCGATTGCTATAACCAAATATACCTGCACACACATTGCAATACCATAGACTAGATGTCATTGTCTTCATCAAGAATAACAAACTGGTCATACACTGTTCAAGTAAGTCCTGCAACAAGCTTTTGGATTTGGGATCATCAACACATTCTGCTGAAAGGCCAGACTTTGGGCCTATATCAACTGATGGCATTCCCTGGCATGCAGCGATGGACAAGTCCTAGGTTAGATCGGTATAGGGAGGAACTGCAGATGCTGGTTTATACCAAAGGTAGACAAAGTGCTGGAGTAACCCAACGGGTTAGTGAGCATCTCTGAAGAAAAAGGATGGGTGACATTTCGGGTTGAAATCCTTAATCTGTTAGAAGAGATCCACCCGAAACACCACCCATCCTTTTTCTCCAGAAATGCTGTCTGACCAGCTAAGTTACTCCAGCCCTTTGTGTTTATCCTAGGCCAGATCTGTTTGGAAAGGATAGAGAAGAAATGAATTGGATGCATCTGATCGCAGAGCAACATCATATAGTCAGCTGATTAAGGCCCAAGCTCCAAGAATTCTGTCCCTAACCGCTCTACCTTTAAGATTTGATTATTAATCCAAATGCTTCATGTAACTAAATGTCAAATTTTGTCCAAAGCCTTGATTTTGTGCTGCATAAAATGATCAACTGTTAAATGGTCAAATACAATTTTAAATTTAATCATTGGGCTGTGATAGTCATTAATAATAAAACATTAGTTAACAATAATTAAAAAGTTGTGAATTCATCTCCTGCCGAGATAGTTATGCATACATGATCTTTAGTCCAAACACCAATTCAAAATGTGGAAGCAAAAGGAGTGCAGAGGCTGATTTACCAAGGAAAGACAAAGTCTGAAGAGGGATCCGGACACAAAACATCAGCTCGACATGTTGTCCTGGGAAGCTGCCCAACCTACTGAGTTACACCAGCATTTTGTGTCTCACCAATTCAAAGTGTGGGTGTTTAAAAAAAAAAAAACACTTCAAGGATTTTCCTGATGCTCATTCTCTTTTATTAGTTTGCACCCAACTTCTATCAATTGTAGAAAACATCAGGAGCTCTGCCACCTACAGAGATAAATCAAAGCATTCATTTCTGTTTCTGGGATCTCCACCAGTATTAGAGGTCAAGTATCTGAAAACTAATCAACTCGGGAATGTGTTTTTCATGTAAGCAGCTTAAGGTTTACTTCACTATTATGCTGATGTCAGGACTGACGAGTGGAGTCATGCAATGTTACCTCCTGTTAAATTAAAAACACTTTGTAGGAAGATTAAAACCCCGCACACTTCATTCACACTAACCAAATAGTCGTTTAAATAAACCAGTCCAAATCATGTGTAAAGTCCAATAGTCCAAGTAAAGTGACATTACTTCAACATTTCCATCTTTCATGCATTCACCAGCATTATGTGCATGCAATAGTAATCACCCATTTCACTACGAAAACAATCAGGTCCACGTAATTTCAGTCCAACAAGCCGAGTTTGAAAGTCTATAAATTGAAACGGCCCAAGTTTGTTTTACAGTAAAATCCAAACTCAGACATGTTCCCCACCCCTCACACAAGGGAACAAAACGTTCATAGCAAAAGGATTTGAGTATAGGAGCAGGGAGGTTCTACTGCAGTTGTACAAGGTCTTGGTGAGACCACACCTGGAGCATTGCGTACAGTTTTGGTCTCCTAATCTGAGGAAGAACATTCTTGCCATAGAGGGAGTACAGAGAAGGTTCACCAGACTGATTCCTGGGGCGTCAGGACTTTCATATGAAGAAAGACTGGATAGACTCTATTTATACTCGCTAGAATTTAGAAGATTGAGGGGGGATCTTATAGAAACTAACAAAATTCTTAAGGGGTTGGACAGGCTAGATGCAGGAAGATTGTTCCCAATGTTGGGAAAGTCCAGAACAAGGGGTCACAGTTTAAGGATAAGGGGGAAATCTTTTAGGACCGAGATGAGGTTTTTCACACAGAGAGTGGTGAATCTCTGGAATTTTCTGCCACAGAAGGTAGTTGAGGCCAGTTCATTGGCTATATTTAAGAGGGAGTTAGATGTGGCCCTTGTGGCTAAAGGGATCAGGGGGTATGGAGAGAAGGCAGGTACAGGATACCGAGTTGGATGATCAGCCATGATCATATTGAATGGCGGTGCAGGCTCGAAGGGCCGAATGGCCTACTCCTGCACCTATTTTCTATGTTTCTATGAAACATTTTTAAAATTGAGGAAAGGCTCAGAATAACAGGCAGGTGTTTGGGGAGAATGGGGTTAGAAGGGAGCAATAGATCAGCCATGATTGAATTGAGTAGGCTTAATGGGCGAATGGCCAAATTCTACTCCAATAACTTATGACTGCAGGATCCCATCTTCCGACTTGCTCTTGTTGTCCGTTTATCTTGCATCTTAACACCGTGTGACTGGTCCAGTCTTTGTTGATGGTGGGAACACTTAACAGCAATGCCACTGGACATCAAGTATGTCATTAAACTCTTGGAGATGGCCTTTCAATCCATCAACCATGCCAAGTACGTAATATCTTCAGGTGGACTTGCCATGCTGTTCAGAGATCAAGTCAAGCATGGACTGAAAAAAGTTATTTATATTGCAACAAGATCTGTGCAATTAAATTATTCAATTGAACGAGTTTATACGGCAGTTTTACACAACCAGCCTCCAAAGAGAGAAAAAATTTAGCCATAGAATTCTAATCAAAAAGCTAAAGCAGTGGCCCTAAATATCAACTGCTGACCTGCTCATCCGTATCTCTTCCCCTACTACTCTCAGCGCAATTTCTGAAGTTAAAAGCTCAGCACTGCCGGCAAATGGAGTCATGTGTACTTCCTCCCCGTCATGTGATGTGGAAGCCAAATCTTGAACTATTACTGGATTCAGCACATTCCCACGACAGTATCGCTGAACTAACTTGCTTAAGTCTTGAAATTTGCATCACAAATTGTTAAATGCACTTCAATGTGAAAGTGCCAAAAACAGGTTTCAGAAAAAGTGGATGTCAAGCCGATATTCAAAGGACAGGACGGGCCTTATCTACCTCAGCTATTCTGCCCTACAGGACTCAATCCTCCAAAACCTAAATAGCTTCAAAGCAAGGTCTAGTGATGCGACTAGAATGGCCCTAAATATTAGTGCACTACCATTAAAGGTACATTGTTACAAATGAAATTGAAGGACAGTGCCCTCCATAATGTTTGGGACAAAGACCCATCATTTATTTATTTGACATTGAGAAATTGACATACGTAATAGAAAAATACACATGTGGTTGAAGTGCACATTGTCAGATTTTATTACAGGCCATCTTTATACATTTGGATTCACCATGTAGAAATTACAGCTCTGTTTATACATAGTCCCCCCCCCCCCCCCCCCCCCCCCATTTCATGGCACCATAATGTTTGGGACACATGGCTTCACAAGTGTTTGTAATTGCCCAGGCATGTTTAAATGCCTCTGTATTGCAGGTAAAAGAGAGCTCTCAGCACCTAGTCTTTCCATCACCTTTGGACTGGTGAGCTTACCAATCACAAAGGGACTGACAGGCCAAGGAAGACCTCCACAGCTGATGACAGAAAAATTCCCTCTATAATAAAGAAAAATCCCCAAACACCTGTCCGAGAGATCAGAAACACTCTTCAGGTGTCAGGTGTGGATTGGTCAATGATCACTGTCTGCAGAAGTTTTCATGAACAAAACCACTGGTTAGCTGCAAAAATAGGATGGCCAGGTTACAGTTTGCCAAGAAGTACTTAAAAGAGCAACCACAGTTCTGAAAAATGATCTTGTGGATAGATGAAACAAAGGTTAACTTGTATCAGAGCGATGGCAAGAGCAAAGTATGGAGGGGAGAAGGAACTGCCCAAGATCCAAAGCATACCACCTCATCTGTGAAACACTGTGGTGGGGATGTTATGGCCTGGGCATGTATGGCTGCTGAAGATATTGGCTAACTTATCTTCATTGATGATACAACTGCTGATGGTAGTAGCATAATAAATTCTGAAGTGTATAGACACATCCTATCTGCTCAAGTTCAAATGCCTCAAAACTCATTTGCCGGCAGTTCATTCTACAGCAAGACAATGATCCCAAACATACTGCTAAAGCAAAAACAATGTTTTTCCAAAGCTAAGAATTGGTCAATGCTTGAGTGGCCAAGTCAATCACCTGATCTGAACCCAATTGAGTACGCCTTTTATATGCTGAAGAGAAAACTGAAGGGGACTAGCCCCCAAAACAAGCATAAGCTAAAGATGGCTGCAAAACAGGCCTGGCAGAGCATCACCAGAGAAGACACCCAGCAACTGGTGATGTCCATGAATCACAGACTTCAAGCAGTCATTGCCTGCAAAGGATATGCAACAAAATACTAGACATGACTACTTTCATTTACATTACATTGCAGTGTCCCAAACATTATGGTGCCCTGAAATTGGGGGGGGGGGGGGGGGGGGGGGGGGGGGAAAGAAGACTATATATAAACGTTGCTGTAATTTCTACATGGTGAAACCAAATTGTGTAAAAATGGCCTTTATTAAAATCTGATAATGTGCACTTTAACTACATGTGGGTTTTTTTTCTATTACAAATCAAATTGTGGAGTACAGAGGCAAATAAATAAATGATGGGTCTTCGTCCCAAATGTTATGGAGGGCACTGTAAGATGACTGAACTTATTGCCTTCCATCACAGTGAAGAATGCTGATTCCATTGTGGTGGATGTTTATGTTAAATTCTATTGTGTATTGTGTTCTTTTTACTTGTATGGCAACTCAATTATAACTACCTTAATCGGTGCATGTGACAATAAATGTGATCTTGAACTTGTTCTTTTCATCAGCTTCCAGCTGGTGGCAACTTACATTGAAACCTTGTCTAAATCACTGGATGTATTACTCAGTGTTAATGTGCAATGTTATGTTTTCTTCCCTGATATGGAAGAAAAATGAGGAGATGATAACCTAAAGAAAAGCTTTATTATAGCCTGGAACAACCAAACTCGCTCAACTTGGAAAGGCAGGGCAAAAGAAAATAGAAATACCCAGGGCTGACCACATTTAGAATCTGCAACCAATGGTCAATCAGAAACATTCGCTCCCCAGATGTAGCCTGACGCTGATTATTTCTAGTATTTTCTGTTCTGTTTAGAATTTCCAGATATTGCTACTATCCTTTTCACAAAGTTCTGGAGCAACTCTCCAAGATACTCCAGCACAGTCTTTATGTAAACCCACGGTTCTTTATTTCTCCCTTTCACATGCTGCATTGCAAAGTTTCCTTGGATCACAACCTTCCAAAAACTTTACCCACCAAGGTCAGAGTGATCACTGGAAGTACCCGAGATCTCAATGTCTCTGCCTACAAAAATTTCAACGCTTCCATTACTGGTCAAGTGATAACTCAGACATCAGCTTAAAAACACTATTTGTTATAGCTTGCTATGCAAAAAATTGGCTACTGTGCAAAACAGCATCTGTTTCAACTGCTTTAATATCCTGCAGTTACAAATGAGTTTACCTTTATACTCAAACTCTGCATTGTTATATTTAAAATGTCCTCCACTGGAAAATGTCTGCAAACATCCCTTCCCAAAGGAACTTTACTTGCCACTGCAAACTGATCAAATCTTAAACTCATTTATTTACTACAAAGAGAACAATAGCAGTAAAGGATGCCAAGAGACACTTCCTGTTTTACCGTTGAATTTTCCAACCAAACATGTTGAAAGTCCACGTGCTGGGAGGAAAATATCCTCTGATACTATTGTTTAGTAAATTTGCCCTCCTGACTTCAATTGACCAGCACAGTAATGCAGCAGTAGAGCTGTTGTTCCTTAGCGCTAGGGACCCGGCTTTGATCCCGACTACGGGTGCCGTCTGCAGAATTCGTACGTTCTTCCCCCCTGGATTTTATCCAGGTGCTCCAGTTTCCTTCCACATTCCAAAGTTGTGCAGGTTTGTAGGTTAATTGGCTTCTGTAAATTGCCCCTAGTGCGTAGGATGCAGAAGTGGGATAGTAGAACTAGTGTGTACATGGTCAGTGTGGACCCGGTGGGCCGAAGGGCCAGTTTCCACACTCTCGCTAAACTGAATTAATAGTTACACAAACTTTGTATTTACTTTCATGTAGCAATATTCCACGCTGTAGCAAGCACCAGTGCCAGAATTCTAACCAGTGAAAAACAACACCCATCCCCTTCTCCCAATGTTCTGACAACCAAAATGCTAATCAACCAAATACCTTTGCTATTTATACATTTCTTAGCAATTTCAGCAAGCAAGAAAAAAAAACTTAACCCATGTTTTTCCAGCTTATATACCAAATGTACAAAGACACTCACTAGAAAACAGAAGTCACTGCACCTTGTGAAATTATTGAACCCAAGTGAACAAGTCAGTAACTACTCAGTACAGGCATCCCCAACTTGCGTAATAGGCGAGCTGCGTAAACTCACACTACATAAACAATTCACAATAGATGGTCCTGTTTCCCGACTGATCTGTGTCATTGCAACAGGATGGCGAGTACTTCAGTCCACTTCATAGATATAAAAGTTTTGCCCCAGCAAGATGCACTTTGAGCAAGTTTCGTTGATAAACTGCGATGGCGAGCGAGAATGAGGAAGATGGATAGCAACCAGCCGAGCACTTTCTGCAGGTCACCGCCACTGACAGGACATGCTCAGTCACCATAGGGCTCCCTCCCCTCTCGCTAGCAGCTGTCATTTATTCCTGATGGCCTTATCTACTCCTCTGCAGTCGCCGACACCGTCCACCTTGACTCCTGGGAGGGGTGGAGTGGATAGGAAGAAGCTACAGCCAACAGGAAGAACTGGCAGCTGGGGAGAAGGACGGGAGCACTAGAGACCGAGCATGTCGCATCAGTGGCAGTGGCCTGGAGAAAGCACTGTCAGGCAGGGGCTACAACACAAGCCGCAACAACAGGACAATGTGGCAGCTGGTGGAGGGCCTAGTTTTAAGGTGAAAAAAAAAGTGCTGGTGTAACTCTGGGCTGAATCAGTCTGAAGGATCCTGACCAAAAATGTCACCTTTCCATGCTCTCTACCTAACTGCTGAGTTATACCAGCGCTGTTGTTTTGTGCATTAACCAGCATCTGCAGTTCTGTTTCTACCCTGTTACAAGGCGATTCTGACTTGAGCAAGGGTTCACGGAACATTATTATCCTTGCGCAAGTCAGGGAGTGTCTGCACCAAGGGCAAAAGGCGGCAAATGTGGTCATTGTATTTTGTCTCAAGCATACGTTATACACGAGCTGGCAATCCAAGGATCACATTGCTTAATTAAAAAGATTCATTTGGTAATCTGAAGGGAATTTGTTCAAGCAGCAATCTTGAGAAATGGCACTTTAAAGGACAATAAAAAACAAAGCCACTCCCACCAAGTTAGGCTATCGGCTTGTCACAATCTAAGTTTTATCAACCCAAATTATACACACTACAGTTTGTCAATTGATAACAATGTCCAGGGATAAAGCAGACATATGCAAAAGACTGCCCTCTGCATTACTACAAGATCAGTAAGCACCCCAATAGTTTCTTCCACTCCTTGGTCCAGGTGCAATAAAGCCAGTTCTATTTACAAATACACGAGTGGATATCAGTATTTGGCAACCAAGATTCGGTGATCTTGATTGTATTGTACACCAAGAAAAAATGTTTCTATTTCACATGCTTACCACCCAACCTCATCTCCACCTCACCACAATCCTAGTCCCTTCCACATTTAAATCTCCATCACACAATCACCAACATCTTGCATTCAGCAACCAAGATCAACGACTGTGATTACCTTTACTGATACTTCTAATTAGAAATAAAAAATGCAGATTATGGAAATTTAAAACAAATTGCTGGAAACTGACGCCAGGGAGAAACAATGGCAATCACTTGGATCAAAGAACCATAATTGGAAAACAGTATTTAGTCATTTGGATGATGGGAAATGAGTGCAGTAGGAACAATAGGGAGGTTTCTGTGATACGGTGAAGACAGGGTTGTTTGGGTGACAAATGCTATTGATGCATTCAGCACTTATGGTATCTCCTCCACAAGTATTGGTATCTCCTCCACAAGACATCAAATGTAGATCAGGTGATCACCATGTAGACCACACTGGTTCCATTCACACGATGAGCTTCAGATCACTATTACACAAATTGTTAAATTTCCACTTTGACCCACTTTGGCATCCTACACTTCCTAAAAAAAGTCCCACTAAAGCACAAAGCATGTCAGTTTCGGCAAATTGCAGCAATCGACACAGTTCAATTAAATTCAACACATTTCAGATAATCAATGTCAGACACATCACTCATCTGGTAATATTAACTCAATTATTTTTTTCACAGTTGCCACATGATCTGCAAAGTAGTCCAGATTTCCAACTGCTGCTGTGCCCTGCAGCTCAGTTCCTGCAGCATTTCACTCTGTTCTTAATCACCACCCTCTTTCCTCTAGGCAGACCCGCTAAGATTAACAAGCATTCATCCTCTTCAAGAGTGTGCCACCTGCACAATCTGCCTCACTACCTGCAAAAGAGTTCAATTACGAAAGGTAATTGTTCTTACGAAAGTTAAAAAAGAAAAAAGGCTTCTGTACAGATACTACTGGGCAGTTGAATCTTGCTAGCGTTTGGTTCAAGCTTACTAAATCTCCAGTAATCTCAACGTCACTCGTCCTAATCCCCTGAAGTGGCATGGTGACAAGCTATACCTGTGAAGTGCCATTTTATTGAAAGCACTGGCGGCATCAGCAACCCTTGATCATCACTACAAAACTCTGTGGTTGGGTCTTCACACACAGACCCCTTCACAGACATACTAAATGAAAAATTCCATTCTTTGACCTGCAATTCAAGGCACATGTAAAAATACAATGAATTTTGTCACCAGCATGATAGGAAGCCAACCAGACATCATTTAAAATGTCTTGAGTTACTGGTGAACAATGCCCATTTCAATATAAAATGTTACACGAAGGGTGTGAAACAAGTGGTTTCCCAGATAATTTTCCACATTAGAGATTTCATTAAACTAATACTGTTGCCATATTTTATACCTCAATTTAAATAACAATTACAGGACTTACTCTCAGCAATTCCCAGAAGACACTATTACTGGTGAAGGTACACAAAAGCTGGAGAAACTCAGCAGGTGCAGCAGCATCTATGGAGCGGAGGAAATAGGCAACGTTTTGGGCCGAAGCTGGAAAATGGGGGAAGCAGGACAAAGTGCAGCAGGTAATAGGACAACACAGGTGGACAGGCAGATAGTTGGAACAAAGGCCAGAGGTGAGAACTGAAGGTGCGAGACAGGTTTGAAGAGTTGCAGATTGTGATGTGGCCTCACTCTGGCAATGGAGATGGTCCAGGACAGAAAGGTCAGCATGGGAATGGAAGTGCCTCCAATAGAAGATCCTTCCTCAAAGTGTATTAGACACATCTCCACACCAGTCTCAACCCACCTACGATCAAAATCCTCCATATCAATACACCTAAATGGGATTACGCCATTAGCCATCAGTCTATCATGAAACTTGTTAAATTTACTGGTCAAGACCAATAATAGCTCTTAGTTAAGGATGTTTTAAAGTTCTCATCCTTCAGTTATCCCGTAGAAACCTATATAATAATCAATGGTGAGAGGTATGGGGGAATGAGGTCAAATACATTCTCAAAATGGGAGTTTAAAAAAGTCCAATTGTTCATTTAAAAAATGTCACTTGTGGCAATGTACCAAAGGCCCACCTGAATAAACACGATTGATAAGGGACAATTGTCACATGACAGTAATTGTATTAGGAAGGAACTGTTGCGCACAGAATAACAAAACTGTTCTGATTTTGCTTTTTGCATCAGTCAGCCATGGGGAGCACAGGCAAGGGGCAAATAACACTTTTTTTTTAAATAAGTTTAAGCACACAAATTTACTTAATTGGAAGTTGGGCATCAACAAACTAACCCGAAGGAGTGTTATTATCAATACTGCAGAATGATTGGAAGTAACCAGATGACCTGTACAAAGTCTTAAATTAGTTTATAAAAGGATTCTTTCAAAATCACTTTCTGGTGAAGCTTAAATTGGGACATTACTTTGTTCTACAATTTAAACCATCAACCCCACACCTATAACTATCCTTTACACAAAACACATTTTTTTACATCCGCAAGGACAAGCATATGCCATAAAATAAATAACACCCATGAGTTACTTACACTAGCCAGATGCAAATGAAATGAAAAAATTGTCAATTTATACAATAGGATTCAAATGAATAAGAGTACACAAGTAAAGTGCCCTGCACACTTTTCTCTATCATGTAAAAAGCACCAACTGTACTCTTAGAAGTGCCTGTTTTTTAACAACCAAAGTAAATCAATGGAAAACAGAAGCTTCGACCTGACAACTTCCCAATGAGATGGGTGTGGTTAAATTGCCAGATCACAGCCTCTAGACTAACTGGAGTACATTTCATGTCACCATGGTCATTAATAAAAGTGAGTAACAATTTCAAGAGATGGTGACATTAAGACTTATTCTTCAAAATATAACAAGGAGTTATTTCTGCCCAACAAACGCCCCACCTGGAGAAGGAGGCAGAAATCCCTTAACCAAAAAAAACATTGTATTCCACCCCCAAACATAATGTACCCGAGACACCTATCGATTGGTGCCTGTGCGAATGAAACCCCATCCCCCAGTAGTATGCTTCAGAATGGAAACCAGATATTGCTCAGCCCAGGTTAAACCTTATAACTAAAACATTAGGAGCAGCTGCCAGTATGGAAGCTGGAATTAACACCAGAGACTTTAAAGCAAAAATCCAGTTGCAACTTCTCTTAGCATAAACCCCACGGGTGTCAAAACTTTAAATAGTTACAGCCAGCATTATTTTCCTCCCAGAATTTGTTTTTAATTTTAAGGCACTTCCTCCAACGCAAGTTTATGAAAGGAGCCTATAGATCTTATAGAAACTTACAAAATTCTTAAGGGGTTGGACAGGCTAGATGCAGGAAGATTGCTCCCGATGTTGGGAAAGTCCAGAACAAGGGGCCACACAGTTTAAGGATAAGGGGGGAAATCTTTTAGGACCGAGATGAGGAAAACATTTTTCACACAGAGAGTGGTGAATCTGTGGAATTCTCTGCCACAGAAGGTAGTTGAGGCCACAGTTCATTGGCTATATTTAAGAGGGAGTTAGATGTGGCCCTTGAGGCTAAAGGGATCAGGGGGTATGGAGAGGCAGGCAGGGAGTTGGATAGTGACAAAAAAGTTGAGATGATCAGCCATCTATGGAGCGATCATATTGAATGGCGGACGGGCAGGCTCGAAGGGCCGCTTTTTTGTGGTAACCTCGACTCTGCACCTGATTTGGATGATGTGCCACATATTGTGTGGGTTCGAAGGGCCGGGCCTACGACTAACCTATGTGCCACCGTCTGGTACTGGTACACAAAAATGCTGGAGAAACTCAGCGGGTGCAGCAGCATCTATGGAGCGAAGGAAATAGGCGACGTTTCGGGCCGAAACCCTTCCTCAGACAACTTCTTGACAACCTGAAGAAGGGTTTCGGCCCGAAACGTCGCCTATCTCCTTCGCTCCATAGATGCTGCTGCACCCGCTGAGTTTCTCCAGCTTTTTTGTGTAACCTTCTTGACAACCTAAACCGCCGGCCGGCTCGCTCCCTCTACTTACTACTCGGGGTTCATGGCTGACATTTCACAGGGAGGCGTTCAGTCGAGGAGTGTGGAAGCGGCGTGGGGTTTGTCGTCCTGGCTGCTAGGCCCGGCTCGAGTTGTCTTCCTTCTTTCCCCCCCGCCCCCCGGTGTGTGTGTGTGCGTTGCCACCGCCGCCGCTCGCCTCTCATTTATCAAAGATGGCGGCCCCGAGCGCCCCGCCAGCTGATCGGCGGACGCCTCCCTCACTCAAGTTTGCCTGCGCCCTGCCTCCCCGCTGACGGACAGCTCCTCTGCCCAACAGCCTCCCGCCTCTGCCGCCCGGCCCCGCCCACCCGCCGACAGCCGACAAATCCGGACGGCGCGGGGGCGGGCGGCCCTGCAGCAGGTTTGGTTGAGAGGTGCGCTGACGTCATGCTTGAACGTGGCAAGGGGGATCACGAGGGCAAGCGGAGTCACGTGGGGGGGGGGGGACTCTTAAAGCGGAACGCCTCCTCCCAGGGAATTGCTGGCAATTTGCATTGAATGAAGTCTAGTGTCAATATTAGACACAAAATGCTGGAGTAACTGAACGGGACAGGCAGCATCTATGGATAGAAGGAATGGGTGACGTTCAGATTCAGATTCAGATTCAGATTCAGATTCAGATTCAGATTCAACTTTAATTGTCATCGTCAGTGTACAGTACAGAGACAACGAAATGCAGTTAGCATGTCCCTGGAAGAGCGACATAGAATACGATTTCAATAAATAAATCTATTTATATGCATACAATCATAGACGTCCTGGGTCGAGTCCCTTTTTCAGACAATGTCTTAGGTATTGCAAATGAATTGGGCTGGCACAAAAAATAGATCTCAGTGGCGCAATATCTTGCACAAACAAAGCAAGAGCTAATTTTCTTAATTAATATGTAAAAATATAAAGAACTGCAACTGCTGGTTTTCAAAGGACCCAACATTACTAAGTGCTAAGTTACTCCAGCATTTTTGGGCTTATTTTTTCTTTCATAAATATATTTGTCTCTTGGTTGAATCATAAAATGGTCACATCACAGAATTAGCCCATTTAGTTTCTTATTTCTCTGCTGGCTCTCATTGGAGCATCTCATTCGTTCCCCCCTCCGAGTCTTTCTCCTTGACCTTGCATTTTTCTCATTGTATATTTATCCAATTTCCCTCTTGAGGGCCACGATGGAACTCAACCACATGTTCCACTAGTGGGAGAGCCTAGGACTAGAGGTCATAGCCTCCGAATTAAAGGACGTTCTTTTAGGAAGGAAGTGAGAAGGAATATATTTAGTCAGAGGGTGTCATTCTTTGCCACAGAAGGCTGTGGAGGCAATGTCAGAGTATGTATTTAAGGCAGAGATAGTTAGATTCTTGATTAGAACAGGTGTCAGAGGTTATGGGGAGAAGGCAGGAGAATGGGGTTAGGATAGATAGATCAGCCATGATTGAATGGTGGAGTAGACTTGATGGGCCAAATGGCCTCATTCTATCATTTATGATCTTGTCATCTTCTCCAAATGATCGTGTGGGTTTACACTGGCACCTTTGGAGTTCCGTCATCCCAAGAGACAACAGGTTAATTTGATGCTATGTATTACAATGTCTATCAGAGAGTGGTTGAATCAGAGAGGGGGAGGGGTGACCAATGGGAATGCAGGAGTAATAGATTTTAGGGAAACAGTAGGGAATGGGAATGCTCTGAGACCCAGCTCTGGGAGACTCCCTGAAAAACATTGTCAACTTTCAATAGATAGACACAAAATGCTGGAGTAACACAACGGGTCAGGCAGCATCTCTGGAGAAAATAGTTGATGTTTCGGGTGACACCCAAAACGTCACCTATTCCCTTTCTACAGAGATGTTGCCTGACCCACTGAGTTACTCCAGCATTTTGTGTCTATCTGCAGTGTAAACCAGCATCTGCAGTTTCTTCCCACACATCAACTTCCAATATCTTGACAGCCCACCTCTTGGCTAAGGCAGACATTGATGTTAAATTTGTCACTCCAGCCTTTGATCAATATTTGAAAATTGAAACCTTAGATCTGGCACAAAATGCATGATATATGCGTGATCTTTATAGGTTGAAGGCAAGAGGGGAAAGATTTAATAGGAACCTGAGGGGCAACTTTTCCAAGGAACTGCAGATGCTGGGAATCGAAGGTAGACAAAAATGCTGGCGAAACTCACTTCGGAGGGAGGAGAACTCGGGCAACTTTTTCACATAGCATTTGGCGGATATATAGAACGAGCTACCAGAGGAGGTAGTTGTGGCAGGTACTATAACAACATTTAAAAAAACATTTGGATAGGTTCATGGATAGGAAAGGTTAAGAGGGTTATGGGCCAAATGGCAGGCAAGTGGGACAAGTGTAGATGGGACATCTTGGTCAGCAGGTGCAAATTGGGATGAAGGGCCTGATCCATGCTGTTAGGAGCACACAGAATCCCCACATAAGCAACAGAATGTTTACATATTCTGTTATGCTGCAGCAAGTAAGAATTTCATTGTTATATCTGGGACATATGACAATAACTCACTCTTGAGAAGGAGCAGAGCACCCCACAAACTACCAAAAGCAGCTGCTTCATCTTTAGAAGAGTTCATGTTTCCAAGATTGTCTTCATTGGCCACCTCATGCATGGGGACAATCTATCAATTGTGTCCGAAGCAGGGCCTCTGATATAAAAACTCACTGACTGTATGCATTTTGCGATCTAGCCGTGCATAATAAGTAAACTCCAGCATAGCAGCAGCAGGGTGCCTGTGCAGAATGGGAGCCCGGGGGGCAGGACGTTCCTCCTCCCGGCCGCTAGGTGGCGAACACCCGACGCCGCCTCGCCGCCTACCATTCATCACCGTGCCCCATTGGGCAAAGGCCGTGGGAGCCGTGAGCCAATGGCGGAGGGTGTTGTTGGGTTGTCCGGGTTTCTGGCGTCGTGAGGGGAGAGAGAGGGAAGAGGAGAGAGAGAGGGGGAGAGGGGAGGAAGAGGAGAGAGAGGGAAGAGGAGAGAGAGGGAGAGAGAGGAGGAAGAGGAGAGAGAGGGGGGAAGAGAGAGAGAGAGAGAGAGAGAGAGAGAGAGAGAGAGAGAGAGAGAAGGATAGAGAGAGAGAGAGAGAGAGAGAGAGAGAGAGAGAGAGAGAGAGAGAGAGAGAGAGAGAGAGAGAGAGAGAGAGAGAGAGAGAGAGAGAGAGAGAGAGAGAGAGGGAGAGAGGGAGAGAGAGAGAGAGGGAGGGAGAGGGAGAGAGAGAGAGAGAGAGAGAGAGAGAGAGAGAGAGAGAGAGAGAGGGAGAGGAGAGGAGAGAGAGAGAGAGAGAGAGAGAGAGGAGGAGAGAGAGAGGGAGAGAGAGAGTCAGAGAAAGAGAGAGAGAGAGGGAGAGAGAGAGAGAGAGAGAGAGAGAGAGAGAGAGAGAGAGAGAGAGAGAGGGAGAAGGGAAGAGAGAGAGAGAGAAGGGAAGAGAGAGAGAGAGAGAGAGAGAGGGGAGAGAGAGAGGGAGAGAGAGAGAGGGGAGACAGATGGGGAGAGAGAGAGGGGAGAGGGGGGCGACGGAGGGGAGGGAGGGGAGAACGAGGAGAGGGGGGAGAGGGGAGAGAGGAGAGAGAGGGAGGGGGGGGAGGAGAGGAGGGGAAGAGGAGGATAGAGTGAGGGAAGGAGATAGGGGGAAGAGGAGGGAAGCAGAGAGAGAGAAGGGGAGAGAGTTTGAAGGGGAAGAGGGGAGGAGAAAAGGAAGAGGGAAGAGCAGGAGAAAGAGAAAGTGGGAGAAATAGAGAAGGGTGAGAGTGAGAAAAAAAAGGGAGACAAGGGAAGAAGAGAGGAAGAGAAAAGAGAAAAGGAGAGGGGGAGAAAGAAGAGGCGGGGTCGTGGATCAAGTCGGCGCCAGCGTCTGGCCAGCCCCGCCCACCTCCGCGCTGATTGGTCCAGCCGGTAAGTCTGCGTCCACACGCGTGCTCCCATTGGCCGCTCCACGTGTCTGTCATCTCGGGGGCGGGACCAGATGGCTCATGATCCCGCCCCTACAGATTTAAGAAGGCTCTTGGTCCTCCAAAATATTCCAAATTGAATTTATCAAAGATCTTGCTATAAGATCTTTGGAATTTATATTGTAGGTGGCTTAAAAGGAACTGCAGATGCTGGAAAATCGAAGGTAGACAAAAAATGCTGGAGTAAATGTTTATATATTTCTTTTTAGATTCTCAGAAATATTGACATACTGATCATTCAAAGTCAAACATATCACAAGAAGTGATGCTATTCTATGATTTAACGTTAATTTATCGTTATTGTTTTATATTATTTATATTTAGTATTTTCTGAGTCATTCACAACTGTCACTGTATGTCAGAATTAGGTCATTCGGCCCATCGAGTCTACTCCACCATCCAATCATAGCTGATCTATCGTTCCCTCCCAACCCCATTATCCTACCCCCCCCCCCCCCCCCCCCCCCCCCCCCCCGTAAAGTTTGACACCATACTAGCCAAGAATCTGTCAATCTCCTAATGGCTTAGCCTCCGTACCAATGATTTCCACAGATTCACCACGCTGACTATAGAAATTCCTCCTCATCTCCATTAATTAATAATGTTTTATAGTTTATGTTTAATGTTTTATGTGTCATTCCTAACTGTCACTGTATGTCATATTGTCACTTGCGGGCGGAGCAACAAGGCAAATTCCTTGTATGTGAATACTTGGCCAATAAACCTATTCATTATTCATTCATTCTAAAGGTACGTCCGGTTTTGTGCAGGAGGATGGCGGAGCTTCATATCATTGGGCAGATTGTCGGAGCAAGTGGCTTTCCTCAGCACAGTCTCTTCTGCAAATGGGGACTGCACGCAGGTGAGGCTTTCATTGGGGGTTGTGGATGTTATGGATTGTTACCTGGTCGTTGATTCAAGCTAGGTTTATAGATAATGCACCCTTCAAGTTCTTATTTGTCGTTTGCTTTTAAGGTAGAAGAAAACTAATTTCATTTCTTATGGGTTCTTTACAAGCTCAGGACATCCCAAAGCAGCTTACTGTTAATGAAATACCGTAGGAAGTGCACTCACTGACATCACATAACGCATGCTGCAAGGCCTTAAACTTACATTCCTCCACTAGGTATTATAGATTCATAGTCATTGAGTGATACAGCGTGGAAACAGGTCCTTCGACCCAACTTGCCCACACTGGCCAACATGTCCCATCTATACGAGTCCCACCGTTTGGTCCATATCCCTCTAAACTTGTCCATGCACCTGTCTAAATGTTTCTTAAACATTGCGAGAGTTACTTCATGACCCTGCTCCTTCCCTCTTGTCTATTGTTCCCCCCATCTCAGCAGCCCACTGTCTCATGAACTACCCTCCTCCAATCTAACTGCCTGCACATTCCTCTGAAATACTTTGCCAGTGGCAACCATGCACCCAACCACCAAGAAGGAAATAATGGAGGGAACTGTGTTGTTCAGAAAAGATTTACTGAATTGATCTGTGGCTGAACTGTGGTTGTTCTTTATCTCAGCAACTCTGGCGCTGTGAGGCAGCAACACTGGCGCTGCACCACTGTACGCCCCACAGTATCAATTTTTGTTTGATTACTTTCCGCTTTTCCACCTCTGGCCTAAAACATGCCTATCCAAAGCAAAAACATCCCAATTTAGTTTGGTGCATTTTCTAAAGAAATATGAAACATAACCTGTAAAATGGCCGAGCTAGTAAGTTAGCCAGATATTCTGTGAATACAAATCAGAGTTGTTTGGACACTACTATGATTGATCTAAGATAGACACAAAATACTGGAGTATATCAGTGGAACAGGCAGAGAGAAGGAATGGGTGACGTTTCGGGTCGAGACCCTTCCTCAGACCAGCACATAAAGTGGATTGATATAGATGTGTTTAAGAAGGAACTGCAGATGCTGGAAAATCGAAGGTAGACAAAAGTGCTGGAGAAACTCAGCAGATGCGGCAGCATCTATGGAGCAAAGGTAATAGGCTGTTTAAGCACGTACTGCATAAATACGTGGTACTCCACCTGCAACTGCTCGGACAGGAAGGCTCTGCAGAGGGTACTGAGGGGTAGTGATCATTGGCGTCTCCCTACCCTCGGCACAAGAACTGTTCCAGAACCGCTGTCTGAAAAAAGCTCAGAGAATTGCTAAGGACAAACTGCACCCCCTCCACATACACCTAGATCTCCTGCCATCAAGCAAGAGATATCGCAGCATCAAAGTCCGGACTACAAGACTGCTAAACAGCTTCCTGCCTCAGGCTGTGAGGCTGCTAAACAGTCACTCTGTACTCACAGTCACCTGATTCTGCGGCTTGGCACGGACACTTTAATAACTGGCACTGGCCACTTTAATAACTGGCACTGGCCACTCAAATCAGCTGCCCCGGACATTTTTATGATTGGTTTTACTGTATTTTAACGTTGTTGTTTTACCTGCTTTTAACTATTTATACCGTTCCATCAGGGACTGGATTGTTTTTTAGTGTTATTATGTGTGAAATGTTTTAAATTTCATGTGCGATGCTCCGCTATTCCCTGGGAAATGTCTTTTCATTTTGCACTGTACAACTGTTGCTTGCAAGATGACAATAAAGGTTGATTGATTGATTGAAGAAGGAACTGCAGATGTATAGATGTTTACCTGATAGACAGTATGTTGCAGAGAAGGGCTTAGTTCTTGGGTTGCATGAGTCTATATTTCTATTAACAGGATAGTAAAAGGCCTAGATACTTGCTGGGTGTTTCTTCTTTAATAATTCACATGGTGGTAATAACTAGATCCACATTTTCTGAAGAAGGGCCTCGACCCGAAACGTCATCCATTCTTTCCATCCAGAGATACTGCCTGTTGCGCTGAATTACTCCAGCATTTTGTGTCTATCCACATTTTCTATCTGTTGCGTGCTTTAATTATGATCAACTTCCTTCTTCCTGCAGGTTGTGCTTGGAAGCTCCTGTCTGGCTTGAGGGAAGGGCAAACGCAAGTGGACAACCCAGCAATAAAGGAGATGTCCTACTGGTCACATCCTGTTGATGTGCACTATGCAACCAAAGGTCTCCAAGGTGAGTTTTGTTGGGGTAATATATTTACTGTGATTACCAGAGAGCACTCAAGGAGGCTATTCAACTCTCAGTAGTTGGCCCCTTATTCCCATTGCCCTGGGCCAGTCGGGGCAGCATGGTGATGCAGCGGTAGAGCTGCTGCCTTAGACTGCCAGAGAACCGGGTTTGATCCTGCCCACAGGTGCCGTCTCTATGGAGTTTGCACGTTCTCCCCGTGACCTGTATGGGTTTTCCTCCAATGCTCCACTTTCCTCCCACACTCCAAAGACGGACAGGTTTATAGGTTAATCGACTTCAGTAAAAATTGGGGGGTGGGAGATTACAACTTTCACGTGGTCCACCCTGTTTCGACTAATGCAATCAACTCGACGTGCACAAACGGAAGATCAAATTGAACAAGTTGTCCAACAACTTTAGGCTGTGCACGCTGCACGAAAGAAGAAGAAGTAAAAATTGTCCCTAGTGTATAAGCTAGTGTTAATGTGTGGGGATCGCTGGCTGGTGTGGACTTGGTGGGCCGAAGGCCCTGTTTCCATGCTGCATCTCTAAACTAAACAGTCTAATCCTTCTCCATGAAAACTTTAACATTAATAAAATTATGGTCACTGGTCCCAAAGCGCTTCCCCACTGACACTTCAGTCACTTGCCCCACCTCGTTCCCCAAGAGGAGGTCCAGTGTTGCACCTTAGACATAAATGCTGGAGAAACTCAGCGGGTGCAGCAGCATCTATGGAGTGAAGGAAATAGGCAATGTTTCTCCAGCATTTTGTCTACCTTCGATTTTCCAGCATCTGCAGTTCCTTCTTAAACACCAGTGTTGCACCTTCTCCAGCTGGGCCCTCTATATAATGACTAAGGAAGCTATTTTGAACACTGAGCAAATTCCACCCCATCCAAGCACTTTACACACTGGGTGATCCAGTCAATATAAGAAAAGTTGAAATCTCTCACAAACTATTCTATTTAGTTGATTATATTATTGTTAGGTACCGAGATATAGTGGCAAGCTTTTGTTTTTGTGTGTTAGCTAGTCAAAGTAAACAGTATGCATGAATACAATCAAGTCGTCCACACTGGATAGATAAAGGATGCAGCGTTTAGTACAAGATTTTAACAGCTATCTGCAATCTCCCAATACATTTGTTCCTCTAATTCAAGCTGACTATTGTGAGGTCTATAATACAATCCCAGTGTTGAGATAAAGAGCATTAAAGACTCGTGTCTGCACCGTGCCCCAAAAGTCACCAGGTTTTCTTGCTATTGAGGGAGTGCAGCGTACGTTTACAAAGTTAATTCCCGGGATAGCGGGACTGTCATATGCTGAGAGAATGGAGCAGCTGGGCTTGTATACTCTGGAGTTTAGAAGGATGAGAGGGTATCTCATTGAAACATATAAGATTGTTAAGGGTTTGGACAGGCTAGAGGCAGGAAACATGTTCCCAATGTTGGGGGAGTCTAGAACCAGGGGCCACAGTTTAAGAATAAGGGGTAAGCCATTTAGAGACGGAGACGAGGAAACACTTTTTCTCACAGAGAGTGGTGAGTCTGTGGAATTCTCTGCCTCAGGTGGAGGCAGGTTCTCTGGATGCTTTCAAGAGAGAGCTGGAGAGGGCTCTTAAAAATAGCGGAGTCAGGGAATATGGGGAGAAGGCAGGAACGGGGTATTGATTGGGGATGATCAGCGATTATCAGATTGAATGGCGGTGTTGGCTTGAAGGGCCGAATGGCCTACTCCTGCACTCTATTGTTTCTGTGCACTCCTCTTGTGTCGGGTGTGATACAGGAGAGAGTAGTGATCGGGTTGTTTTGTTTCCTTTCATGGTTTAATAGATCACCGCCATACATCGTGATGAGGGTGCCTGAGGTTCTGTGCTTCGGGTAACGTCGGGAGGGGAAGGGAACAATAACTGGGCGGATGGGGTGGGGGGGAAATCCTCGGCATGGGCAGCCATCTGACCCCGTTGTCCCTTCTGCCTGCTGCAGGCTGGCCCAAACTCTTCCTGCAGGTCTGGCACCAGGACTCCTTTGGCCGGAGCGAGCTCTACGGCTACGGTTTCTGCCACATCCCCAGCAGCCCAGGCTTCCACCAGATGGACTGTGTCACCTGGCGGCCTCTGGGCACCTGGCAGGAGCAGCTGTCCCAGATGTTTGTTGGCGGCGGCCCCCAGCTGAAACACAGCGACCTGATCCACACCGGGGCCGACCGCTACCGACTGCACACTGTGGCCATGGGCAAGGTCCACCTGCAGCTCAACATCATCCTCCGCAACTTCGACCGCTACGGGGTGGAGTACTAAGTGGTGAGCCGGCACTGTCGCGGGGAGTGGACGTTTACCGGGCAGGAGGGATCCTCCCCACTTCCCGCCGGTCGCCTGCCATCTATGAGACAGTCTTCAGAAGATCCTCCGATCACATGCAGCACTGGTGGAGCCGCTGCCTCTTAGCACTAGAGAGCCCAGGTTCGATCCTGACCTCGGGTGCTGGCTGTGTGGGGTTTCCACGCTCCCCGTGTGACTGCGTGGGTTTCCTCCATTTCCGAAAGACGTGCGGGTTAGTAGGTTAATTGGTCTCTGCAATATTATGCAGGGAGTGGGATAATACAGAACTATTGTGAACACGGGGGCGGGGGGGGGGGCGATGGTCAGTGTGGATTCAGTGGGCCGTAGGGACTGTTCCCAATCTGTGTCGATCAATCAATCAATCTATTAATCAGTTCAATCAATCAAGCTTCACAAAGATCTCAACTCCAGCTCTGCTGCACGGATTTGGTGCCTGTGTCTAAGAACAAGAAATAAGAACGAGAGCGAGCCAGTTGGCCATGGAATCTGCTCTGTTATTCCATACGATCATGGTTAGTTTGCTCTTGGTCTCTGCCCCACCATCCTGTGTGATCCTCATAATCCATGACTCCCTACAGTTCCAACGTTTGCCAGTCCCAGCCTGTGAATCCGCAGCTCTTTAGGATAGAGAATTGCAGAGTCATAATCCTGAGGGAATATCCTCCTCATCTCCATCTGAAATGTGGGATTCTTTATAATTGAAATTAGTTCTAGATTTCTCCTCGCAGTGTAATATCCTCTCAGCCTCCAACCTGTCAAATGTCCTCGGAATAATATTGGCTATAATATTCATAAACTCCAGTGGATGTAGATTCAAGCTGCTCATACTTTATCAGACAACCTGTTTGTCCCAGTAATCCACCTAATCGACTCCTTGAGCTATCTCCAGTGCAAGTACATCTCTCCTTGGAGAAGGCGACCAAAACTATATGGCGTATTCCCTCCTTGGTCTCACCAATGAAAAGCAAAAAACAAAATGCAGGTGCTCGAAATCTTTAATAAAAACAGAAACTGCTGGAAACATTCAGCGGGCCAGGCAGCTTCTGCGGAGAGAGATAGAAGGCCCTTTGTTAGAATTGAAATACAGAAAACGAAAGTTAGATTTAACTGAGACACAAGGAACTGCAGATGCTTGTTTACAACAAAAAGCACAAAGTGCTGGAGTAACTCAGCGGGTCAGGCAGCTCTTATGGGGAACAGGGATTGGTGACGTTTCAGGTTGGAACTCTTCTCCAGACCCGATCCGAAATGTCCCATATGCATGGTCGGTGCCTGACCCGCTGAATTACTCCAGCACTTTGTGTCTTTTTTCAAGATTTCTCTCACACTAAAAACGTAACTAACTTTTCTCCCTCTGTCCCCATACTCTTGACGGATCTTTGACTTGAATGATCAGCTCTCTTCCCCTTTCCACAGATGCTGCCCGACCTGCTGAGTGTTTCCAGCATTTGCCGTTGTTGTTTGTCGTCTCATGAATATATTTATATAAAAAGTGTGTCTACTTTTGTACTTGTTGCAATAACAGCTGATGTCCTTTTTTCCCTTCCTATTTACTTGCCGTGATGGGCATTGATCTGGGTGGCGCAGCGGTAGAGTTGCTGCCTCACGGCGCCAGAGACCCGGGTTCAATCCTGACTACGGGTGCTGTCTGTAAAGTTTGTACCTACTCCCCGTGACCGTGTGGCTTTTCTCCGGGTGCTCCCGTTTCCTCCCACACTCCAAAGGCCTACAGGTTTGTAGGTTAATTGGCCGCTGTTAATTGTCCCTAGTGTGTAGAATAGTGCTAGAGTATTGCTCAGCCCAGACTCAGTGGGCTGAAGGTCCTGTTTCCACACTGTATCTCAAACATCCATTTCCCAACTCACTGACCATCGCATTGGGCTGGGGCACTTGTTTTAACTCTGGTCCTATCTCATTTCACCTATCTGTGTTTAATCCCTAGATAATTCATTTATTGCTGCAACATATCAGAATACTTTGTGTTCATCTTTCCCAAGGTCTGCAATGGCTGCAGAGCGGTGATGTCTAAATCCCGTTTCACATCGCGCTGTATCTCTAAACTAAATTAAACATCAGAGCAAGCCCACACATGCCGAAGAGAGACACAAAATGCTGGAGTGACTCGGCAGGACAGACAGCATCACTGGAGAGAAGGAATAGACAAGAGGTGCAGGAGTAGGCTATCCGGCCCTTCGAACCATTCACTGTGATCATGGCTGATCATAGCCTCTGAGTATGAATAATAATAATAATATATTTTATTGTCATTGCACATAGGTGCAACGAGATTTGGTATGCAGCTTCCATCCGATGTCATAACTTAAAACAACTAATAAAATTTAGATTTAGATACCCCGAGAAACATGATTTATAAAAGGAACAGTGAAACAGTCAAAACAGTCTAAAGTGCAAATGTGTCTCGACCCGAAACATCACCCCTTCCTTCTCTCCAGAGATGCTGCCTGTCCCGCTGAGTTACTCCGACATTTTGTGTCTGTCTTCGGTTTAAACCAGCATCTGCAGTTCCTTCCAACACAAGTCCACACATACCTTGGGCTCAATGACAAATCCCTACAGTCCTTGCAGCCTCAAAGGGCCTGGGTGCTGATGTTGGGTTAATACTCCCTCCCTGATCACCATCATTTGCCTTGTGTGGTTCAATGACTTCCAGCTCATGACCTTGTGGCTGCGTTTTGCTCATGGAGTTGAGTGATTGAAAATTCTGAAGCCAAACAACAAACTCTATGATTTTTAAAAACTTTGCCAGTGTTGTTAGTACACAATGAAGAACCCTCTCTCACACCAACTTGCACAGCGGATGCTGTACATCGACAGGAGGTGCATGAATGATGCTGGTGTGCATGTCACTGAGAGGTGCCATCAGTGGACATGCACCCCAGTGACACCTCGCCTCTATCCAACCACAGATAATATCTGAAGAACTAATGCAAAGGAAATAAATAACAGGAGGCATGTAACATGACTGCTGACTTGATTTCACCCAGGTTTCTCGATCGCACAAAGTCAGGATCTAACCATGGTGTAATTACAACATTTAATCAACGATCTGATCTGCTAAATAATAAGGTCGGCTGCAATCATTTAATATTTGTATTTTGTCCAAAGCAATCAAGTTCTCTTTCTCGTCTTCTTGACTGGACTGTGTCTTTTATATTCTGCCTCTAGAAACTGGACTGTGCTCTCTTTCTCCTTTTCCTTCTATTGCTCGTTCCTCCTTTCTTGTTTCCTCTCTAACCCCCCTTCTCTCTCTCGTTCTCTCTATCCCCTTCGCTCTCTCGTTCTCTCTGTCAACCTCTTCTCTCTTGTTTGCTCTCTCACCTTCTCTCTCTCATTCCCTCTCTCACCCCCGTCTTTCTCTCCTCTCACACCCCCTTCTCTCTCTCATTACCTCCATCACTCATCCCCTTCTCTCCCTTGCCCCTCTCTCCCCTATTCTCTCTTGTTTTCTCCCTCTTGCACCCTTCTCTCTCTCCTTCCCTCTCTCCCACATCCTTGCTCTCCACCCTGCACTGTGCCCCCTCCATTAAACCAGCACTGGACCCATTTCTCCACCTGTGACTGGTATGCAATAGAAATGTGCACAGTGTTATTTTTAAAACCAGAGGTATATTACTATATGTAAAATGATTTTTTAAACATTTGATTAACGTGTGAATTGTATATATCTAAATAAATACCGTATTTAAAAAACGTGGAGTTATTTGTTATTGGATGGATTAAATTTTCACTGGCTTTAAAATGAATGGGCTGAGTTGGGCCAAAGGGCGTGTTTCCATGCTTTGGGCACTGCTCAGGTCTTAAACTCCAAACTCAAGTTGGCACCCTCATTCCCAGAAATGGAGGTACAAGGGTACAGCTACTGGAGGAGCAAAGATCAGAGCTCTAATCCTTGATCTCTGCACTTGCCTGCAGTTTCCATGTGTTTTATGTTTTACCAAAATAATGTGCATTTTCTGTTGAAGGTAGACACAAGATGCTGGAGTAACTCAGCCGGATAGGCAGCATCTCTAGAGAGATGGAATGGGTGACGTTTCAGGTCGGGATCCTTCTTCAGAAGACCCGAAACGTCACCCATTCCTTCTCCAGAGATGCTGCCTGTCCCGCTGAGTACTCCAGCGTTTTGTGTCTATCTTTGACTGGATAGACTTGGTTTATACTCTCTAGAATTTAGGAGACTGAGAGGGGATCTTATAGAAACTTACAAAATTCTTAAGGGGTTGGACAGGCTAGGTGCAGGAAGATTGCTCCCGATGTTGGGGAAGTCCAGGACAAGGGGTCACAGCTTAAGGATAAGAGGGAAATCCTTTAAAACTGAGATGAGAGAACCTTTTTCACACAGAGAGTGGTGAATCTCTGGAACTCTCTGCCACAGAGGGTAGTTGAGGCCAGTTCATTGGCTATATTTAAGAGGGAGTTAGATGTGGCCCTTGTGGCTAAGGGGATCAGAGGGTATGGAGAGAAGGCAGGTACGGGATACTGAGTTGGATGATCAGCCATGATCATATTGAATGGCGGTGCAGGCTCGAAGGGCCGAATGGCCTACTCCTGCACCTAATTTCTATGTTTCTATGATACTCTACTGCTGCCCACGAAGTGCAGAGAGGATCGGAGGACACTCTCCATGGACACCATAGGTCAGGGCAAGCATTGGGTTAAAGTGGACAGTGGGCTCAGTTTAGTTTGCCATTATTGTCACGAGTACAGGGGTACAGTGAAAAGTCTTGTCGTTGTGTGCTATCCAGTCAGCGAAAAACTATATGATCATCCTGAGCCGCCATCAAAGTCATTGGAAACCCTCGGACTATCTTCAATCGGACTTTACTGGACATTATCTTGTGCTAAAGAAATACAGGATATTCCTTTAATCCCGTATCTGAACACTATGGATGGCTTGATTATAATAATGTATAATCCTTCCACTGGCTAGATAGCATACAACATATAAGCTTGTCACTGGACCTCGTGTACACATGACCGCAAACTAAGCTAAACTGTACATGATTATAATCAAAGCATCCACAGTGTACAGATACAGGATAAAGGGTATAACGTTTAGGTCCAGGTAAAGTCTGATTGTCTGAAGATGCTGGAAAATCGAAGGGAGACAAAAGTGCTGGAGAAACACAGCGGGTGCAGCAGCATCTATGGAGCGAAGGAAATAGGCAACGTTTCGTGCCGAAACGTTGCCTATTTCCTTCGCTCCATAGATGCTGCTGCACCCGCTGAGTTTCTCCAGCACTTTTGTCTCCCAAAGACTCAGGTTGGTTAATTAGCCACTTAATTCGCCCCAATGTATGTGGGTGGCAGGAGAACCGGAGAGACGTTAACAAAAAGTCACGGATGGATTGTTCTGAGAACTAGCATAGACTCAAAGGGGTGAATGGTCTTGTTCTGCTTCATATGAGAAATGCTGTTCTATTTACCTCGCCTTGCCCTAACTCCACCTGTCTCTATATCTCCATCTTGTTACAAAATTACAAAATTCTTAAGGGGTTGGACAGGCTAGATGCAGGAAGATTGTTCCCGATGTTAGGGAAGTCCAGGACAAGGGGTCACAGCTTAAGGATAAGGGGGAAATCCTTTAAAACCGAGATGAGAAGAACTTTTTTCACACAGAGAGTGGTGAATCTCTGGAACTCTCTGCCACAGAGGGTAGTTGAGGCCAGTTTATTGGCTATATTTAAGAGGGAGTTAGATGTGGCCCTTGTGGCTAAGGGAATCGGGGGGTATGGAGAGAAGGCAGGTACGGGATACTGAGTTGGATGATCAGCCATGATCATATTGAATGGCGGTGCAGGCTCGAAGGGCCGAATGGCCTACTCCTGCATCTAATTTCTATGTTTCTATGTTTGTTCTCACTGCCTACCCTCTCATGTTCTCTGTTTCCGTTATCTCTCTCTATCTCCACACTATTTGCTTATCACATTGCTGCTTATACAGTATATCCCTCACAAAAGCCCAACCAGACAGTAAAACAAACAAGCTACTGCCTGCCGCCTTTGATCTGTATTAAGGGAGTGTTTAGTTTAGAGATACCTCGTGCAAACAGGCCCTTCGGCCCACCAAGTCCATGCTGACCACTCATCACCCGTACACTAGTTCTATCCTACTCACTAGGGACAATTTACAGGTGCCATTTAACCTGAGAACCTGCAAATCTTTGGGACATGGGAGAGAATCGGGGCACCTGGAGCAAACTCATAGGGAAAACATACAAACTCCACATAGACAGCAGCTGAGGTCAGGATCGAACCCGGACTCTCCGACCCGAATCGTCACCCATCCTTTTTCTCCAGAGATGCTGCCTGACCTGCTGAGTTACTCCAGCACTTTGTGTGTCCGACCTATGGTTATTCACTCGGTTTGTATTTGGGCACAGAGACCAGATGCAGCAAATCCAGTCGCAAGCTCTAGGGGGCAGCCACACCCCACAAACCAGTGTGCAGAACTCTGTTGAGGTCAAGGTTTACACAGAAAAGCTGGAGAAACTCAGCGGGTGCAGCAGCATCTATGGAGTGAAGGAAATAGGCAACGTTTCGGGCCGAAACCCTTCTTCAGACTGATCAGGGGTGGGGGTGGGTGGGGACAAGAAAGGGAAAAGGAGGAGTAGCCGGAAGGCTGGAGGGTGGGAGGAGACAGCAGGGGAGCTGAGGAAGGGGAGGAGACAGCAAGGACTAACAGAATTGGGAGAAGTCGATGTTCATGCCCCCGGGGTGCAGACTCCCCAAACGGAATATGAGGTGCTGTTCCTCCAATTTCCGGTGCTGCTCGCTGTGGCCATGGAGGAGACCCAGGACAGAGAGGTCGGAGACGGAGTGGGAGGGGGAGTTGAAGTGCTGAGCCACCGGGAGGTCAGCTAGGTTATTGCGGACCGAGCGGAGGTGTTCGGCGAAACGATCGCCCAACCTCCGCTTGGGTTAGGGTTAGGGTTAGGTGCCACCCCCCCACCACACATCGCCTCGTCCCCACCTGCCTTCCTCCGGACCCAACCCCCATCCCTGTCGAGTGTTCACCATCCCCCCCGACCTCCCCCTCTCCAACACCGAACGGTCCGTCCTCAACAGAGGTCTTACCTTTGTCCCCCTCCGTCCCCACCTCAATGAATTCCGCGCACACCACGACTTGGAGCGCTTCTACCGTCGCCTCCGCCTCACAGCTTTCTTCCATGGGAAGGAGTCCTCGCCCCCCACTGATGACCCCTTTTCCCGTCTCCAACGCACCCCCTCCTCGTGGAACCCCCCTCGTGGCCAATTTCCGGCTTTAGAACTTTTTATCAATAACTGCCGTCGCGACATCAACCGCCTCAACTTCTCCACTCCCCTGTCTCACTCCAATCTCTCACCACAGGAACGCTCTGCCATCGACTCACTACGCAACAACCCAGATTTGGTTATCAAACCCGCTGACAAGGGAGGTGCCGTGGTAGTCTGGCGCGCCGATCTCTACAAAGCTGAGGCCACGCGCCAACTATCGGACACCTCCTCCTACTTACCCCTGGACCATGACCCCACTGACGAGCACCAGGCCACCATCTCCAGCACCATCACCAACTTCATCCACTCCAATGCCCCACCCGACCGAGCCTCCAACCTCATCGTTCCCCAGCCCCGCACAGCCCGATTTTACCTTCTCCCTAAAATCCACAAACCAGATTGTCCCGGAAGACCCATTGTCTCCGCCTGTTCGTGCCCCACCGAACTCATTTCCAAATACCTTGACTCCATCCTATCACCCTTGGTTAAATCCCTCCCTACCTATGTCCAAGACACCTCAGACACTCTCCGTCGTCTCCGCTCATTCAATTCTCTAGGCCCTCACCCCCTCAGTCACCATGGACGTCCAATCACTATACACCTCCATCCCCCACCACGATGGTCTCACAGCCCTCCGGTTCTTCCTAGAAGCAACCCATACCCAGCCACTGACACTCTCCTCCGCCTAGCGGAGCTGGTCCTTACCCTCAATAACTTCGAGTTCGACTCCTCCCACTTCCTCCAAATACAAGGCGTAGCTATGGGCACACGCATGGGCCCCAGCTATGCCTGCCTATTTGTAGGTTACGTCGAAACAATCCTTGTTCCATACATACCAGGGCCCCATCCCCAACCTCTACCTCCGCTACATCGACGACTGCTTTTGTTCCACCACCTGCACCCACACACAACTGACTGACTTCATCCACTTCACCACTAATTTCACCCGGCACTGAAATACACCTGGACCATCTCCGACACTTCCCTACCATTCCTGACCTCACTATCTCCATTGCAGGTGATAGACTTCTAACCACATACACTTAAACCCACTGACTCCCATGGCTATCTGGACTACACTTCTTCCCAACCTGCTTCCTGTAAGGACTCCATCCCCTACTCCCAATTTCTCCGTCTACGCCGTATCTGCTCCACGGATGAGGCGTTCCACACCAGGACATCTGAAATGTCCTCACTATTCAGGGAACGGGGGTTCCCCTCCTCCACCATAAATGAGGCTCGCACCAGGGTCTCTTCCATACCCCGCAACACTGCTCTCTCTCCCCATCCCCGCACTCGCAACAAGGGCCGAGTCCCCCTAGTCCTCACCTTTCACCCCACCAGCCATCACATACAAAAAATAATCCTCCGTCAGTTTCGCCACCTCCAACGTGACCCCACTACTGGCCACATCTTCCCATCTCCCCCCATATCTGCCTTCCGCAAAGACCGCTCCCTCCATAACTCCCTTGTCAATTCTTCCCTTCCCTCTCGGTCCACCCCCTCCCCGGGCACTTTCCCTTGCGGCCGCAGCAGATGCAACACTTGTCCCTTTACCTCCCCCCTCAACTCCTTTCAGGGACCCAAGCAATCGTTCCAGGTGCGACAGAGGTTTACCTGCATCTCTTCCAACCTCATCTATTGCGTCCGCTGCTCTAGATGTCAGCAGATCTATATCGGTGAGACCAAGCGGAGGTTGGGCGATCGTTTCGCCGAACACCTCCGCTCGGTCCGCAATAACCTAGCTGACCTCCCGGTGGCTCAGCACTTCAACTCCCCCTCCCACTCCGTCTCCGACCTCTCTGTCCTGGGTCTCCTCCATGGCCACAGCGAGCAGCACCGGAAATTGGAGGAACAGCACCTCATATTCCGTTTGGGGAGTCTGCACCCCGGGGGCATGAACATCGACTTCTCCCAATTCTGTTAGTCCTTGCTGTCTCCTCCCCTTCCTCAGCTCCCCTGCTGTCTCCTCCCACCCTCCAGCCTTCCGGCTACTCCTCCTTTTCCCTTTCTTGTCCCCACCCACCCCCACCCCTGATCAGTCTGAAGAAGGGTTTCGGCCCGAAACGTTGCCTATTTCCTTCGCTCCATAGATGCTGCTGCACCCGCTGAGTTTCTCCAGCTTTTCTGTGTAACCTTCTGTTGAGGTCAATAACACTTGGTGGAGCTTCAGTCCGGAGAGAAACTTTAAATATTTGCTTCAAGAGGTTACAGTAACCCCAAGAGGACTCATCATTTAATGACATGTCACTTGGTCACAGTTGTTGCACTTTTGTTTTCATAGAACAAAGCATAGCACATCATAGAAATAGCTATCGGCCTATAATGGCTATACTGAACATGTTGCCGACCAACTTTTATCTGGCTGATATAATCCATATCCCTCCATTCCCTGCATATTCATGTGCCTCTCTAAGAGCCTCTTAAATTTCACCATCCTATCTTCCTATAAAGATACACAGAGTCTCTTGCCCAGAGTAGGTGAATTGAGGTGATTTCAGGTGAAGGGGACAAGATTTAATAGGAATCTGAAGGGTATCTTTTTCATACAAAGGGTGGTGGGTGTATGGAACAAACAAGCTACTGCCACCTTTGATCTGTATTAAGGAAGTGTTTAGTTTAGAGATACCTCATACAAACCGAGTCCATGCTGACCACTCATCACCCGTCCACTAGTTCTATCCTGCACACTAGGGACAATTCACAGATGCCAATTAACCTACGAACCTGCACATCCTTGGGACATGGGAGGGCTATCGGAGCACCCGGAGAAAACTGGGAGAGCTGCCCGAGGAAGTATTCAAGAAGGAACTGCAGATGCTGGAAGATCGAAGGTGCACATAATTGCTGGAGAAACCCAGCGGGTGCAGCAGCATCTATGGAGTGAAGAAAATAGGCGACGTTTCGGGCCGAAACCCTTCATCCGCTGCTCTAGATGTCAGCTGATTTACATCGGTGAGACTAAGCAGCGGTTGGGCGATCGTTTCGCCGAACACCTCCGCTCAGTCCGCAAGAACCTACCTGAACTCCCGGTGGCTCAGCACTTCAACTTCCCCTCCCATTCCCAATCCGACCTCTCTGTCCTGGGTCTCCTCCATTGCCAGAGTGAGCAACACCGGAAATTGGAGGAACAGCACCTCGTATTCCGCCTGGGCAGCTTGCATCCTGATGGCATGAATGTTGAATTCTCCCATTTTGCTGCATTTGCCCTTGCTGTCTCCTCCCCTTCCTTAACCCTCGAGCTGTCTCCTCCCATCCCACCGCCCTCAGGCTCCTCCTTCTCGCCTTTTTCCTTCCTTCTCCCCTCCCACCCCCCATCAGTCTGAAGAAGGGTTTCGGCCCGAAACGTCGCCTATTTTCTTCGCTCCATAGATGCTGCTGCACCCGCTGAGTTTCTCCAGGAATTTTGTGTGCCAGAGGAAGTAGTTGAGGCAGGGAAGATCGCAATGTTTAAGAAACATTGCTATATTTAAGAGGGAGTTAGATGTGGCCCTTGTGGCCAAGGGGATCAGAGGGTATGGAGAGAAGGCAGGTACAGGATACTGAGTTGGATGATCAGCCATGATCATATTGAATGGCGGTGCAGGCTCGAAGGGCCGAATGGCCTACTCCTGCACCTAATTTCTATGTTTCTATGTTTCTATGTCTAAACAGACAGGTACATGGATAGGACAGGTTTGGAGGGATGTGGACCAAACATGGGCAGGTGGGACTAGTGTCGCTGGGACATGTTGGGCGGTGTGGGCACGTTCGGCCAAAGGGTCTGTTTCCACGCTGTATCACTCTATGACTCATCCACTACCACCCTCTCTGGTGGTGCGTTCCAGGCAAACGCCACTTTGTGTGAAAAAGACTTACCCCACACATCTCCTTTGAACTATGTCACTCTCATCTTAAAACTTGGCCTCTGTTATTCAATATTTCCATCCTGGGAAATAGGGTCTGACAGTCTACCCTATCTATTCCGCTTCTGTTCTGTTAGAAACATAGAAACATAGAAATTAGGGGCAGGAGTAGGCCTTTCGGCCCTTCGAGCCTGCACCACCATTCAATATGATCATGGCTGATCATCCAACTCAGTATCCCGTACCTGCCTTCTCTCCATACCCTCTGATCCCCTTGGCCACAAGGGCCACATCTAACTCCCTCTTAAATATAGCCAATGAACTGGCCTCAACTACCCTCTGTGGCAGAGAGTTCCAGAGATTCACCACTCTCTGTGTGAAAAAAGTTCTCTCTCATCTCGGTTCTAAAGGATTTCCCCCTTATCCTTAAGCTGTGACCCCTTGTCCTGGACTTCCCCAACATCGGGAACAATCTTCCTCCATCTAGCCTGTCCAACCCCTTAAGAATTTTGTAAGTTTCTATAAGATCCCCTCTCAATCTCCTAAATTCTAGAGAGTATAAACCAAGTCTATCCAGTTCTGTTCAACTACAGTCTTTTTCACACAATGTGGCGATTGCATGGAACGCACCACCAGAGGGAGTTAGTGGATGAGTGATACAGCTTAGAAACAGAACGAGCTGATAACATTTAAATATCAGCCTCCAGTATACTCAGCTCCGTCATTAAACATAGAAAGATAGAAAATAGGTGCAGGAGTAGGCCATTCGGCCCTTCGAGCCAGCACTGTCATTCAATAAGATCAAGGCCAATCAACCGAAATCAGTACCCCGCTCCTGCTTTCTCCCCATATATCCCGTGGTTCTGTTAGCCCCAAGAGCTAAATCTAACTCTTTCTCTTGAATACATCGGTAAACAGGCAGTGTTTAAGAAAGAACTGCAGATGCTGGAAAATCGAAGGTAGATAAAAATGCTGGAGAAACTCAGCGGGCGCAGCAGCATCTATGGAGCGAAGGAAATAGGCAACGTTTCGGGCCGAAACCCAAGGGTTTCGGCCCGAAACGTTGCCTATTTCCTTCCAGCATTTTTGTGTACCTTCGGTAAACAGGCAGTGATGGGCAACTTTCACAAATTTGTCTTTGCCAGAATGTGGCAACACTTGTGTACTGCCTAGGTGAGGTCTGCTGTATGATATTGTATACAAAATGAAGCACTTCATTGTACCCAGGTACATGTGGCGATAGAGTGCCATTGATCTGGGCGGCAGAGAAATTCTGAGACGCCTTCTGTCTCTTTTGTCTATCTGGTTATTTGCCACAACATTCAACAGGGTGGTGCCAGAGTGTGGAATCTCTTTGCTTGCAGGTCCCAGGGGATCATCTGATACGATCATCCCACCCTTTTAAATCTCTTTTCCATATCCAGTACTCTGTACCAAAGATCCTATAGCGGAGCAAGATAGACCACTCCTTCTAAATGCAATGGGCTGATGTGTAGTACGCAACGGAGCGGAACGTGGGCCTTTTTTTCATCCATTTCAGTAACCGGACCCGACCCGACTCGCAGTGTAATCAACGTTGCGGGGGAACAGTTTGTGTTAATAAATTATAATTCTGAAAATGAGGAGAAGATTTTTACCAAAGAACTTTGATTTTTACGAGGATGTTTCCGTAACCGGCTTCCGTCTCCGCACTAGTATCTTTGCTCCGCTACGGGATCTTTGGTGCGGAGACGGAAGCCGGTTACGGAAATGGGGGCCGAGAATTACCCACGAATCTGCCCATGACCGTACTACGTCTTTTTCATCGAGTGGGCGATCTTGCTCGCTGTAGGGTCTTTGCTCTGTACCTTCCCCTTTGCTCTACCTATTGTACATGTGGTTGGCTTGGTTGCATTTATGTACAGTGTTATCTGATCTGTTTGGTCAGCTTGCAGATCAAAGCTGTTCCCTGTACCTCGGTACACGTGACTATCATAAATCTAAACCAATGCTTCTCTTGCTACAGAAGTTGCCACCATTTCCAGCACCTTCAGACTTCTCTGTCTGAAGAAGGGTCTCGACCCGAAACATCACCCATTCCTTCTATCCAGAGATCCTGCCTGTCCCACTGAGTTACTCCAGCATTTTGTGTCTATCTTCAGTATAAACCAGCATCTGCAGTTCCGTCCTACAGCATAGAAGCCATGCAGCATGGAAACAGGCCCTTTGGCCCAACTTCACTTTCCCCATGACCTTATGAGATCTCCTTTCATCCTCCTGCGCTCCAAGGAATAAAATCCTAGACTGCTCAGACCCTCAGGTTCTGGCAACATCCTCGTAAATCTTCCCTGCCCTCTTTCCATCTCTTTCACACAGAGAGTGGTGAGTCTGTGGAATTCTCTGCCTCAGAGGGCGGTGGAGGCCGGTTCTCTGGATGCTTTCAAGAGAGAGCTAGATAGGGCTCTTAAAGATGGCGGAGTCAGGGGATATGGGGAGAAGGCAGGAACGGGGTACTGATTGGGGATGATCAGCCATGATCACATTGAATGGCGGTGCTGGCTCGAAGGGCCGAATGGCCTACTCCTGCAACTATTGTCTATTGTCTATTAACAATATATTTCCTATAGCAGGGTGACCAAAACTGTGCCTTCACCCTATCCCCCTTGTTATACACCACTGTAAGATCATCCCTCATCCTCCTGCACTCCTTTTGCAAACGTAGGTCCTTTGTATTGTTGGAATAATGTCCACCAGCCATGGTTATCAGTTCATATTTCTGCTGTTGTTTCTCTCTCGCTGTTTCTTTGAGCCTGGGTTGAGTTAGTCCAGCTGTTCATAGCTGAGAGCTCAGTCCACTTCCTGTTTGGCGGGCCCCTTCCTGCCATGCCACAAAACTTCCTGTGACACGCTATGGGAGAGAGAATATAGCGGCTGTTGGAGCCGCTGCCTGGGTTCGATCCTGACCTCGGGTGCTGTCTGCGCGGAGTCTGCACGTTCTCCCTGATACCATGTGGGTTTGTCAGGGGATACGGGGCGAAGGCAGGAGAATGGGGTTCAGAGGGAAAGACAGATCAGCCATAATTGAATGGCGGAGTAGACTTCAAGATTCAAGATTCAAGAGAGTTATTGTCATGTGTCCCTGATAGGACAATGCAATTCTTGCTTTGCTTCAGCACAACAGAACATAGTAGGCATGAATACAAAACAGATCAGTGTGTCCATATACCATTGCATAAATATATACACACATGAATAAATAAACTGATAAAGTGTAAATAAACAGAAAATGGGCTTTTAATGTTCAGAGTTTTGTTCGAGTTTAATAGCCTGATGGCTGTGGGGAAGTAGCTATTCCTGAACCTGGTCGTTGCAGTCTTCAGGCTCCTGTACCTTCTACCTGAAGGTAGCGGGGAGATGAGTGTGTGGCCAGGATGGTGTGGGTCCTTGATGATGCTACCAGCCTTTTTGAGGCAGCGACTGCGATAGATCCCTGGACTTGATGGGCCGAATGGTCTAATTCTGCTCCTGGAACTTCTGAACTTCTTCACTTTGGAACATAGAGCAGTGCAGCAGAGAAACAGGCCCTTCGGCCCACAATGTCTGTGCCCAACATGTTGTCAAGATAAACTAATCTCTTTATCCCTCCATTCCCTGCGTATCCATGTTCCCTGCATATCCATCTAACTCTACTACCGTCCCTGAAAGGGTGCGTCAGTGTAAATAAATCTGCCCCGCACATCTCCTTTACACTTTCTCCACTTATCTTAAAGCCATACTCTCGTGTCTTTGATATTTCCATCCTGGGAAAAAGGTTCTGACTGTCTGCCCTATCTGTGTCTCCCATAGTTTTAAATACTTCTATCCGCATTTCTACCACATCCCAATGATCGTAAGGTGAGAGGAGTAGAATTAGGCCATTCGGCCCATCTAGTCTACTCCGCCATTTAATCATGGCTGAGTTATCTCTTTCTCCTAACCCCATTCTCCTGACTTCTCCCTAATATCCATTCTAATCAAGAATCTATCTATCTATCTCTGCCTTTAAAATATCCACTGACTTGGCCTCCACCGCCTTCTGTGGCAAAGAATTCCACAGATTCACCACCCTCTGACAAAAGAAATTCCTCCTCATCTCCTTCCTAAAGGAATGTCCTTTAATTCTGAGGCTGCGCCCTCTAGTCCTAGACTCTCCCACCAGTGGTAACGATTGGCTGAAGGGCCAGTTTCCATTTTATCCCTCACTGAGACCGTTCCCCTTTCACTTGCTGTAACTACCGCACCTACTTTCATTTAATACTTAAACCCCTGTCCCACAGTACGAATTCATTCCAAGAGTTCTCCCGAGTTTGCCCCGATTCGAACTCGGAGATTTACGGTAATGGCCACTCGTCGGTACTCAGGGCTCTCGTGGACATTTTTCATCATGTTGAAAATTCTTCACGAATCTTCCCGTGCTTGCCTGCCTTTAGCGAGTCTTCCCGAGTACCTGCCATTAGCGTAACCAGCCGCTAAGAGACGTCCCCGAGCTCCGACGTACCCGCTACGTTCATTCTCCGTGCTTACCACGAGTTTGATTTTTTTTTAAACTCGGGAGAGCTCTTGGAATGAACTCGCACCGTGGGACAGGGCTATTTACTCTGTTAACACTTCCTATAATGTTGCATGGATTTTCTGTGGCAGTTCTCCCTGTCACACTTCCTATATTTGTTTCACAGCTATTTCCAGTTACATTGACCCTGTTCACACTTCTTCCAATGTCACATAGAGTGATGCAGCGTGGAAACAGGCCCTTTGGTTCAGCTTGCCCACACCGACCAACATGCCCCATCTACACTAGTCCAACATGCCCGCGTTTGGCCCACATCCCTCTTAACCTTTCCTATCCATGTACCTGTCCAAATGTCTTTTAAATGTTGTTATAGTATCTGCCTCACCTATCTCCTCTGGCAGCTCATTCCATACACACATCACCATTTGTGAGAACAAGTTGCCCCACAGGTATCTCTTAAGTCTTTCTCTATATCTATCTTTTTTTAGAGATACAGCGCAGAAAGAGGCCCTTCGGTCCACTGAGTCCGTGCCGATCACCCATCACCCCGTACACTATCATTATTGTTCAGTTTAGTTTATTGTCACGTGTACCAAGGTACAGCTTTTGTTAAGGGGCTGTCCCACTTGGGCGACCTAATTGGCGAGTTTAGAAGAGTTTAGGAGAGTTCGAAAAAATGACATGTTGAAGACCTCCTTCAACTAACTTCGGGAAAATTGGACACCGAATAGTGGAGAGTGAAGATGACCTCCTTCGACCTCCCTTCGACCTCCCTTCGACTACGATGAAAACTATCTACGGCATTTTCAGGCATTTTCTGTTCTAAATTTTGAATGAAAGATACACCATTACCCACGATGGTTGGACTGGATAGACTTGGTTTATACTCTCTAGAATTTAGGAGACAGAGAGGGGATCTTATAGAAACTTACAAAATTCTTAAGGGGTTGGACATGCTAGATGCAGGAAGATTGCTCCCGATGTGGGGGAAGTCCAGGACAAGGGGTCACAGCTTAAGGATAAGGGGGAAATCCTTTAAAACTGAGATGAGAAGAACTTTTTTCACACAGAGAGTGGTGAATCTCTGGAACTCTCTGCACAGAGGGTAGTCAAGGCCAGTTCATTGGCTATATTTAAGAGGGAGTTAGATGTGGCCCTTGTGGCTAAGGGGATCAGAGGGTATGGAGAGAAGGCAGGTACAGGATACTGAGTTGGATGATCAGCCATGATCATATTGAATGGCGGTGCAGGCTCGAAGGGCCGAATGGCCTACTCCTGCACCTAATTTCTATGTTTCCATGAATGACAAACCCCCTGTAGAGCAGAACACAATATAGGACAACATAGGAACAGGCCCTTCGGCCCACAATGTCCATGCCGAACATGACATCAAGTGAAACCAATCTTTTCTACTTGTACGTGATCCATATCCGTCCACTCCCTGTATATTGCACTAAACATTATTCCCTTATCATGTATCTATACACTGTACATGGTATCGATTGTAATCATGTATTGTTTTTTTTACTGCTGACTGGTTAGCACGCAACAAAAAGCTTTTCACTGTACCATGGTACACATGGCAATAAACTAAATTAAATAACTAACTATTGTTTAAGAAGGAACTGCAGATGCTGGAAAATCGAAGGTAGACAAAAGTGCTGGAGAAACTGAGCGGGTGCAGCAGCATCTATGGAGCGAAGGAAATAGACAACGTTTCGGGCCGAAACCCGAGGGTTTCGGCCCGAAACGTTGCCTATTTCCTTCCAGCATTTTTGCGGGAGCAAAGGGAATAGGCAACGTTTTGGGCCGAAACCCTTCTTCAGAGAACTAACTAACTAACTAGCCTATTTGAAAGCCTCTTAAACACCACTTTTGTAATGCCTCCACCACCACTAGCTCTGGCAGCGAATTCCAGGCACCCACTACCCTCTGAGTTAAAAAAAAACATGCCCTGCACATCTCCTTTAAACTTTGCCTCTCTCACCTTATGCCCTCTAGTCTTTGACATTCCCACCCTGGGGAAAAAAGTTCTGACTGTCTGACAGTCATATTTTTAATCTACCTCTATCAGACTACAGACAGTGGGAGGATAGTCCTGTCTCAGACAGACACAGAGAGTGACGCAGACAGACACATACAGACCAACAGATAGCAAGCGGGTGCCTGAAGTCCGTGCCAGGTGATTTCCTTCCCACTCCTACAACAGGCTGGAGACACAAGGAACTGCAGATGCTGGAATCCGATGTAGAATACAAAGTGCTGGAGGAACTCAGCAGGTCAGGCAGCATCTGCGGAAGGAACATACAAGCGGCGTTTGGCCAGGCCCCTACTTCAGAGTGATTGTATTCGAATGGTAAAGAGGTGGGGTCGGGACAAAACCAATTAAGTGATAGGTGATTTAGGGAGGAACGGCAGGGGTGGGAGATTGCAACATTCACTGTTTCAATTAATGCAATCAGCCTGACGTGCACAATCAAATAAGATCAATTAGAACAATTTGTCCTACAACTTTAGGCTGTGCACGCCATACGCAAGAAGAAGAAGAAGGAACTGCAGACAATAGACAATAGGTGCAGAAGTAGGCCATTCGGCCCTTCGAGCCAGCACTGCCATTCAATGTGATCATGGATGATCATCCACAATCAGTACCCCATTCCTGCCTTCTCCCCATATCCCCTGACTCCGCTATCTTCAAGAGCCCTATCTAGCTCTCTCTTGAAAGTATCCAGAGAACCCGCCTCCACCGCCCTCTGAGGCAGAGAATGCCACAGACTCTCAAATCTCGGTGTGAAAAAAGTCTTTCCTCGTCTCCGTTCTAAATGGCTTACCCCTTATTCTTAAACTGCGGGCCCTGGTTCTGGACTCCCCCCAACATTGGGAACATGTTTTTACACAGAGGGTAGTGGGTGCCTGGAACATACTGACTGGGGAGGAGGGGGAGGGATTGTGGAGGCAGATAGAAATATATTTTTAAAATAGGTGCAGCAATAGGCCATTCGGCCCTTCGAGCCAGCACCGCCATTCAATATGATCATGGCTGATCACAATCAACATACAAGATACATTTATTTGTCACATGTGCCAGTTGGCACTGTGAAATTACATAACCAATCAATACCTCAATGGTGGCATATGAGACTTTTAGATGGGCCCGGCATCTGCTTCTTGCCTATGGCGTGCACAGCCTAAAGTTGTAGGACAACTTGTTCTATTTGATCTTCTTTTTGGTTGGTTCTTGGTTTCTTGGTCTTCCAAAATATTCCAAATGGAATTTAAACTGGAGGTGGTACCTCACGGTGGTACCCCATCTCCCCCCTCCCCCACACCTCTCTCCCCCTCTTCTCTCCTCCCCTCCCCCCCCCTCTCTCCTCCCCCTCTCCATCTCCCTCCTCTCCTCACCCCTCCCCTCCTCCTCCCACCCCCATCCCTCTCTTCCCCCCCCCCCCGTCCCTCTCTACCCTTTGTTTGTGCACGCCGGGTTGATTGCATTCGTCGAAACAGGGCGGACCAGGAGAAGGTTGCAATCTCCTACCCCAAGATGGGCCCTGATATGCAGGGAATGGAGGGATATGGATCATGTATAGGCAAGAAGGTTAGATTACCTTGGTATCATGTTCGGCACAGAATTGCACAGAGAGAGTGGTGAATCTCTGAATCTCTGGAACTTCTGGCCGAAGTTGGGCCAGTTCATTGGCTATATTTGTAGAGCCAAGGGGACAAGGAACTGAAGATAGACGGGAAAAATCAGCCATGATCAATTAAATGGCGGGTTTCGGCCCGAATGGCCTACTCCTGCACCTATTTCCTTCTATGTTTCTATGAATGGTCTGCTTTGTAGAAACAAGGAACAGACAAAAATCTGAGGTTTCGGCCCGAAACGTTGCCTATTTCCTTCAGCTCCATGATGCCTTCGAATTTCCAGCTCCTTCGAATTTCCATCATCTGCAGTTCCTTCTTCACAGGGGTCACAGTTTAAGGATAAAGGGGAAATCTTTTCGGACTGAGATGAGAAAAACATTTTTTACACAGAGAGTGGTGAATCTGTGGAATTCTCTGCCACAGAATGTAGTTGAGGCCACAGTTCATTGGCTATATTTAAGAGGGAGTTAGATGTGGCCCTTGGGGCTAAAGAGATCAGGGGGTATGGAGAGAAGGCAGGTACAGGATACTGAGTTGGATGATCAGCCATGATCATACTGAATGGCGGTGCAGGCTCGAAGGGCCGAATGGCCTACTCCTGCACTATTGTCTATGTTTCTATGTTTATGTTTCTTAAATAAATAAAGGAACTGAAGATGCTGGTTGATACACGAAAGGACACAAAGTGCTGGAGTATCTGGAGTGTGAAGAAGGGACTCGACCCGATACGCCACCTATCCATGTTCTCCAGAGATGCTGCCTGGCCCGCTGAGTTACTCCAGCACACTCTCTGTGTGTGTCTGTCTCTGATACAGCTCTGTGTGCCTGATAGCGCTATAGAAATCCACATTTGACGCGAAGTGCCTGCGCGTTTGGCATGTTTCACATCCATCGCATGTACAGTACATGATGCTTGAAGGAAATGATTGTGCAGACACTTATTAGTAAGACAAGCGCAGAGAACTAAAACCACAGCACTAGCTAACCCACCCATTTCCTGGGCGGGGCCCGCTCTCGGCCGACTTATAAAGTCTTCAACTCTTGTAAGCTTATGAGACTCGGGGAACTCGCCGCCACCGACTCTGTTGCAGCCAGTTCAACACTTTGAGAGAAAGTTGCTCCGGGTGCTGCTTGGATTAACAGGCGGGCAGGAATCTCACACAGGCAGATAGACTAGAACAGTCTTGTGTGTGTGTGTGTGTGTGAGAGAGAGAGAGAGGTTCAGACTTGATTTACAGCCTTAAACCAACGCTGTACTCCTGCTGAACCTTGGTTCCCGTTTCATCGCTGTTGCAACTCGAGGTGTCAATTTCCCTGTCAATTTCACCACCACCCCCGGGGACGAGGATGCAACTGCGGCTGCTGCTCGGCTTGGTAGCCCTATTCCACTCCCTCCCCGTCTCCTGGCCAATGTCCACCTGCAAGACCATTGACATGGAGCAGATTCGCAAGAAGCGGATCGAGGCCATCAGGGGCCAGATCCTGAGCAAGCTCAAACTCTCCAGCACCCCCGTGGCCGAGCAGGTGACCGTGACCAAGGAGGCGATGGGCCTGTACAACAGCACCAAGGAATTGCTGGCTGACTTGGGCAGGGAGCAGGAGGCGGTCTTTGAGACCACAGCGGACTACTACGCCAAGGAAGTGCATCGCTTTGATACATTGCTGCCCATATGTGAGTAGCCACGCGTGGTCCTAGTGCCCGCCTCGCGTATCGCTGGACAGACACAAAATGCTGGAGTAACTCAGCGGGACAGCTGGCTGTCCCGCTGAGTTACTCCAGCAATTTGTGTCTTATCTTCGGTTTAAACCAGCATCTGCAGTTCCTTCTTACACAGTAAAAACTAGACAGACTTCAGCCCACCAGCGATCACACTATGCTACAGAAGTCTGAAGAAGGGTCTCGACCCGAAACGTCGCCCATTCCTTCTCCCCAGAGATGCTGCCTGTCCCAGCTGAGTTACTCCAGCAATTTGTGTCTTATCTTCGGTTTAAACCAGCATCTGCAGTTCCTTCCTTCACATTTCGCCCGGACAGCTTTCTGGCTTAAGTCCTACCCTCCACCACCTCCAGTTTAAATTCCATTTGGAATATTTTGGAGGACCGAGAACCAAGAACCCCAAGCGGTATGAATATTGACTTCTCTAACTTCAAGTAACCCATATAACCAAGGAGATAGGCAACGTTTCGGGCCGAAACCCTTCTTCAGACTGAATAGACGTCGCCTATCTCCTTCGCTCCATAGATGCTGCTGCACCCGCTGAGTTTCTCCAGCATGTTTGCCTAACTTTGATTTTCCAGCATCTGCAGTTCCTTCTTTAACCCATATAACAATTACAGCACGGAAACAGGCCATCTCGGTCCTTCTAGTCCGTGCCGAACACTTATTCTCCCCTAGTCCCATCTACCTGCACTCAGACCATAACCTTCCATTCCCTTCCCGTCCATATACCTATCCAATTTATTTTTAAATGATAAAATCGAACCTGCCTCCACCACTTCCACTGGAAGCTCATTCCACACCGCTACCACTCTCTGAGTAAAGAAGTTCCCCCTCATTTTACCCCTAAACATTTGTCCCTTAATTCTCAAATCATAACCCTTGCTGCATCCCTCTCTTTCCCAGTTCTCCGACCCAGTCCCCCCCCCCCCCGATTGCATTTATCCCTCTTTGCTTTGTTGTCTCCTTCTCCTAGCTAACAATTTCCCTGATCGCTATCCCCTTTCATGTCTCGTTTTCACACCTTGCACTTCCTTATCTCTGTATCTTCCTCTCCCCTGACACTCTATCTGAAGTAGGGTCTCGACCCGGAACGTCACCCATTCCTTCCCCCCAGCGATGCTGCCTGTCCCGCTGAGTAACTCCAACATCGGCCGGGCATCTCTGTTCGAAGTTAAAGCATTTAACTTTCTCCCCCCACCCCCCCCCCCCCCCCCCCCCCCCCCCCCCCCCTTTTTCCCCCCCCACCCCACAACCCCCCCCCCCCCCCCCCCCCCCCCCCTGAAGAAGGAACTGCCTTTTAGTGGAATAAATTCTCCAATAGATTCGCAAATTAGAGATGGATAGGAAAAAAATAGAGGGATATGGGCCGAATGTAGGCAGGTGGGACAAGTGTAGATGGGAGCTGTTGGTCGGCATAGGCAAGTTGGGCCGAAGGGCCTGTTTCCACAATGAATGACTCCATGGTTAGTATTTCCTAAAGTCGTCGCATTCTGCCTCTCCCTCTCTCCCCGTCTCCCCCTCTCCCTCCCTCTCCCCTCTCCCTCTCTCCCTCTTTCTCCCCCTCTCCCCCCCTCTCCCTCTCTCCCTCTCCCTCTCCCTCTCTCCCCCTCTCCCTCCCTCTCTCTCTCTCTCTCCCTCCCTCTCTCCCTCTCTCTCCCTCCCTCTCTCTCTCTCTCTCTCTCTCTCTCTCTCTCTCTCCTCTCTTTCTCCCTCCCTCTCCTGCTATCCGGGGACAGAGTGAGGGAGAGGGGCAGAGAGAGGGGAGACAGAGACACACCGAGGGAGAGACAGGGGGAGAAGGGGAGGGAGACAGAGAACACACACACACACACACACACACACACACACACACACACACACACGGGCAGAGACTAACAGACAGACAGAGTCACAGACAGGAGCAAGCAGAAAGGCACAATAGACAAACACAAAAATCTGGAGTAACTCAGCGGGACAGGCACAGGCAACATCTCTGGAGAGAAGGAATGGGTGACGTTTCTGGTCAAGACACAATGTCACAGACACACAGATTCAGACAGACAACGCACAGAGTCAGACACATGGGCAGCCAGACAGAGACAGAGGTCAGACAACCAGACACTCAGAGCAGCAGGGTTGTCGGGGAAGGTGACACGACACTGTTTCTGTTGGCGTTGCCCCTCTACAGCGGGACCTCCGCTTCTTGCAATGGCCACGGTGGGGAAAGGTGGAGCATCTATAGTGGTTGAAGCAATCTTCCCCCCAGGAGATTTGCAGGGAAACGCGCACTGTCAGAGCTCACTGGGAGATCTGTGTGGGCTGCTGGCAGAGGGAAGGGCGTGTGTGTGTGTGTGTGTGTGGGACCCCAGACTGGGTCTCCTGCCAAAAGCCTTGGCCTCTGAGCAGTGACCGTGTTAGGAAGGAACTACCAGTAGAACATAGACACGAGTAGTAGACAAAAAAAACTGGAGTCACTCAGCGGGACAGGCAGCATCTCTGGAGAGAAGGAATGGCTGACGTATCGGGTCCCGACCCTTCTTCAGACCGAAACCAACTTTGTTTAAACCAGCATCTGCAGTTCATTCTTACACAGTAAAAACTAGACAGACTTCAGCCCACCAGCGATCACACTATGCTACAGAAGTCTGAAGAAGGGTCTCGACCCGAAACGTCGCCCATTCCTTCTCCCCAGAGATACTGCCTGTCCCAGCTGAGTTACTCCAGCTTTTTGTGTGCTATCTTCGATTTAAACCAGCATCTGCAGTTCCTTCCTACACATTTACACTACAATACTGTTGTCTACACTAACATTAACCTACAGACACTAGGGGCAATTTACCAAATCTTTACCAAAGCCAATTAACCCACAAAAACCTGTAGATCCGGTGGTCAGGATCGAACCCGTGTCTCTTAAGGCAGCAAGTCTACCGCTGCGCCCCCTAGTTGCTGCAGATGTGAATGGCCGAGTCGGTAGAGCTGCCGACTCAGTCCCACCCACATTTGTTGGTGACTCTCTCCCTCAGCCCACTGTCTCCGACTCTTCCTTTCTATATTTAAGAGGGAGTTAGATGTGGCCCTTGTGGCTAAGGGGATTTAGGGGTATGGAGAGAAGGCACCGGGGTACACCAGCCCATATTGAATGGTGGTGCAGGCCCGAGGGGCCCCCCCCCACCCCTTCCACCCCCCCACCCTCACATCAGTCTGAAAAAGGGTCGCCTATCTTCTTCACTCCATAGATGCTGCCTCACCCGCTGAGTTTCTCCAGTGCTTTTCCCTACCTGAAATAGGTTGGTGGTTCAGAAATACCAATGAAGCTCATAAATAGCAGGCCATTCAGCCCTTCTGCCCCCTCCCTGTCAAAGTCATAGACTTGTACAGCACAGAAACGGGCCCCTTTGGCTCCACTGGTCCACTCCGTCCCATCTAAGCTAGTCCCATGTGTTCAACATTGGCCCATGTCCCTCTAAATCTTTGCTATCCACGATAGTCACAAAATGCTGGAGTAACCAGCGGGTCAGGCAGCATCTCTGGAGAAAAGGAATGGGTGATGCTTCTGGTCGAGATTTTTCTTCAGACCTATTCCAACACTTTCCTATCCATGACCCTGTCCAAGCATCTTCCAGGTGATGTTGATAATACATGTTCCTGTTCTACTCCATCGTCTGCCCTTCCAGCATTATCTGGTTAGCACACGACAACAAAAAGCTTTTCACTGTACCTCGCTGCATTAAATTATATGGAGGCACAAGGAACTGCAGATGCTGGAAAACTTGAGGGAAAAACACAAAGTGCTGGAGGAACTCGGGTTGGGCCGGGCAGCATCTGTGGAGGGAATGAACGGGCCCATCAGTCTGCGACCAGTCCATTCCCTCCATAGATGCTGCCTGACCCACCGGGTTCTTCCAGCACTTTGTGTCCCAAGAGTTTGCAAATTGTTGGGTTGGCCAATTCGTACCTCAGTGTAAGTGGGACTCCAATACCTTGCCTTTGTGATGGTCAAACATAGGTTCATATGTTATAGGAGCAGATGCTGCCTGATCTGCCGAGTACCCCCAACACTTTCTGGTGTGTTCATGATTTTACTCGGTGGTAATTCGTTGTCTATCTGAGTCTATCTTCCATTTAAACCAGGATCTGCAGTTCTTTGCTCCACATTTTGTCTGTAGTTCGTTGTGTCTATACAAAATGCTGGGCTCGGAAGAGGCTAATGAAGCATGAGGGGGGACCTCATTGAAACTTATTGAACAGTGAAAGCCCTGGGTAGAGTGGATGTGGAGAGGGTGTTTCAACTAGTGGGAGAGTCTAGGACGCGAGGGCCTGGTTCAGAATTAAAGAATGTTTCGTCAGAAGGTAGATTCAAATGCTGGAGAAACTCAGCGGGTGAGGCAGCATCTATGGAGCGAAGGAATAGGTGACGTTTCAGGTCGAGACCCTTCTTCAGACTCGGGTGG